>NC_084554.2:24867500-24987500 GCF_033978685.3 Nerophis lumbriciformis | reverse complement strand
AAGAATTGGACCGGACATGGCGTGAAGTTAAATACATGATTTACTAATAGACTATAACAAGTATAAACAAAAGGCGCGCACAAGGCGGGGAACAAACTTGGCTAATAAAACAAAACTAGCACAAAGGCAGAACTATGGAAAAAAGGAACAAACAAAAGGCGCTCACAGCGGAGGTACAAAACAGTGGCTTGAATAAACAAAAAACCTTACGTGGCAAGAAAATAGCACCATGAACTATGACCTGGACAGAGTAAGCAGCGTGTCAAGAGTGCATAGCATGAATGTGATGTCCGCAGGCCGACCAACAGAAAATAAAAAGCTTAAATAACACAGACATGATTAACAGGTGCGTGAGTGCAAATGAATCAGGTGTGTGACATGACAGGTGAAAACTAATGGGTTGTCATGGAAACAAAACGAGGAGTGAAAAAACAGGAACTGACAAAATCAAAAAAAGCACATGGCCAAACAAAACATGATCACACAGACATGACAAGATTACACTTTTGTTTTTGCTAGTCTCTGTTTTATGGCAACAAACTCAACCGTATTTAACGCTACTTCTGTACATGTTAAATGGGGAGCAGCAGCAAGACAATCGCTTAATCCCGAGACTATTAAATTTAGTCCCCCCATACACCACCAGCTGACTTCACAGACATGCACAATAAGGATAATTTCGAACCAAACTTCGGAAAAAGTGTTTACATGCACTCCGATCTGAATGACGATCGGCATAAACCACCCGTCTCAATCGGAATAAAATTTTGATCCGGACATGTGATTGGGTCAGAATATTCCGAATGGCATGTTTACATGAGGCATTTTTATACCGGTTGGGTTTTTTATCCGATTCATTTTGTCCATGTGCACATAGCTGATGATTGAACTCTTCTGCGTGAAAGCCAGGCGTCATGTTTGGAGGAAACCAGGCACCGCTCATCACCAGGCCAATACCAGCCCTACAATGGAGTATGGTGGTGGCAGAATCATTCTGTGGGGCTGTTTTTCAGCAGCAGGAACTGGGAGAATAGGGATAGAATGACATTTGAATGCAGCAATGTACAGAGACTCTGGATCAAAACCAACACTTCCCATCCATCCTACCAGATGGAGCTTGAGAGGTGTTACGAAGAAGAATGTCCGAAACTGCCCAAAGACAGGTGTGCCAACCTTGTGGGATCGTATTCAAAAATACTTCGGTCTGTAATTGCTGCCAAAGGTGCATCAACAAAGTATTGAGCAAAGCTGTAAATACTAATATGCATGTGATTTTTTTATACATTTTTAATTTTTTTTATACATATAAAAAAAACATTTTTACATTGTCAATATGGGGTATGGTGTGTAGAATTTTGAGGACAAAAATAAATGTATTCAATTTTGGAAAAAAGGCATAACAATGTCACAGAATTGTTACATGACAAAGTGAAGCGCTGTGAATACTTTCCGAATGCACAGTAATAATGTCAATAGAATTGGATATTAATAACATATTTTGATAGGAATTAATTATTAAAATAATGAAATAAGGATTGTGATCCTCTAATGCAAATACAACGTAAAACAATGACATCAAACTAGGGCTGTCCGATAACGGCTTTTTGCCGATATCCGATATTCCGATATTGTCCAACTTTTTAATTACCGATACCGATATCAACCGATACCGATATCAACCGATATATACAGTCGTGGAATTAACACATTATTATGCCTAATTTGGACAACCAGGTATGGTGAAGATAAGGTACTTTAAAAAATAAATAAATAAATAAAACAAGATAAATAAATTAAAAACATTTTCTTGAATAAAAAAAGAAAGTAAAACAATATAAAAACAGTTACATTGAAACTAGTAATTAATGAAAATTTGTAAAATTAACTGTTAAAGGTTAGTACTATTAGTGGACCAGCAGCACGCACAATCATGTGTGCTTACGGACTGTATCCCTTGCAGACTGTATTGATATATATTGATATATAATGTAGAAACCAGAATATTAATAACATAAAGAAACAACCCTTTTGTGTGAATGAGTGTAAATGGGGGAGGAAGGTTTTTTGGTTGGTGCACTAATTGTAAGTGTATCTTTTGTTTTTAATGTTGATTTAATAAAAAAAAAAAAAACAAAAAAAAAAAAACGATACCGACAATAAAAAAAAAACGATACCGATAATTTACGATATTACATTTTAACGCATTTATCGGCCGATAATATCGGCAGGCCGATATTATCAGACATCTCTACATCAAACCAATTAAAAAAAAATTCTGCAGTTGGTAGACATGTGTGTGCAAGTCACAGTGAGTTGTATTCTGCCTCAGTTACCATACAAATGGGGTACTGTTAATATTGTTGCAAAGGGACACAATCTCAAAAACAACATAAGATGATATACTGTACTTATTTGTCCACTGTAGGAGAGAAGAAGGTTATTTGTCTTGTGGGTGGTTGTCACGGTCATATCTCACTGTCTCCAATTTTACTATCGACATTTACAGAATTGGGATCAGAGCTCAGAGCTCACCTACATAGTTTTTACTGGAGTGACTGTGTTTTGCACGCACCAATACTCCATCAGTGTTGGCGCTAGGATTTTTCAAAATGGGGTCCCAGGGACCCCATCAAGTCATAAAAATGGGGTCCCACAGTAAATTTTTGAGGTCCCACTTTTTTGTAACCGTATTGAAAACAAATGATAAATGTATGCATTATCCTGTTATATCTCACTTTCTATTGTGTTTTGGAAAAAGGTTGTCATAAACGTTACTTAATTCATTAAAAAAAATGATACCAAAAGAAAACACATTTTTATGCATATGTAAATTTATTCAGTTATAAACATTAATTCACTTTCTTCTTTCCTTCATGGATCTAAACTTTACCGCTGCCGGCAATTTTTAAAAATATTTTTATTGTAATATTTTCAGAATGTGTTTGTTCTATTTTTGGCCAAAGTAAGACAAAGAAAACAATCTGAAGTTGTCTTTATTTTTTAGTTTTAATACCATGATTTTAATAGTCCGGCCCGCGTGTGCACAGATGTTCCTCAATGCTGCCCTTTAGCTAAAATGAGTTTGACACTCCTGATCTAGTGGTACGCCAAATAATCACTTAATTAAAAGTACAGTGTTTTATTTTCCTATATTCAAACACGGTGTTACTGTTCAAACTTATTGTCTAAAAATACTAAATATACTTGTTAAATAAAACCTCTACCTTATTTTTAATGAATGCTTAGACCTACTACGCTACTGTATCTTAATGTTGGTCATTGTGGTGGTACTTGGAGAGCCAAGTGTTTTCTGAGGTAAAACTTGGTGAAAAAAGTTTGAGAACCTCTGCTCTAAATAAAGGGAACATTGACGTTTAGCTAGCTAACTAGTTCAACGCGGTTGCGAGCCTAGATGCTAGCGCACAATTCCATTTGGATTTGGTTGCGACATATAATCAAATATTTCATATACAGTCGCGATCAACAGTTTACATCGACTTGTAAAGAACATAATGTCATGGCTGTCTTGAGTTTCCAATCATTTCTACAAGTCTTATTTTTTTGTGATAGAGTGATTGGAGCACATACTTATTGGTCACAAAAAACATTCATGAAGTTTGGTTCTTTTATGAATTTATTATGGGTCTACTGAAAATGTGACCAAATCTGCTGGGTCAAAAGTATACATACAGCAATGTTAATATTTGGTTACACGATCGAACCCAGGTTAAGAACCACTGGTCTAGTGTCACCTAAGGATGTTTAAATAATTCTAAACGACAGACATTTATATATGAAAATATGAAACATGAAAAAACAAGACCAAACAATGCTAATTTGTACCATAAAATCAGTTTTGAGACCCACCTTGTTACGATAGACTAGTAGGACTTTTTTGCTTCAATGTTCTTGGTGCAGGTAATTAGCTTCCAGAGAACGGAGCACGGGCGTGCCTTGAACCTTTTTTTTTTTTTTACACAGCATGTTCATAACCAAAATGCATCCGACTGTAGTGAACATTGAGTGACAACTGTTTCCCTTTTTGCACCTTTATTACCACGTCCATATTTCAATCACCTGTGTGTCCCTCACCCAATGGACCACCAGCATGCCCCATACACAACAGTTGTATACACTGTGTGTGTTTTGCAGCAACATGTTAACACACCTCTAATGTCTTCTCCATACACAGATATTCAAATGAGGTCTTTTTTTATAAAGATGTCAGAGGGAGTGTGAGCAACCTCCCCCGCAGCTTACAAACATTCACTGGAAAATAGTCAACAAAGGCTCAAAAGTACAAATATGAATATCAAAGTAGTGCAGCTTTGCATGTATTTGTATCAGAAACACAGCACAAGTCAGATATGATAGGTATGTAAGTCCCTGATTTAACCTTTAACTTCAGCTGTGTCTGCCATCTTTTGTCAGACATTGTTCAAAGTCAATTGGGTTGTTGTTGACATATGCTATGAAATAACATCTAATCAGCTATCAATTAAAATTGTTGTCACTGATTATACTAATGAGAATGAAATATTGAAAGGAATAGGGTTCTTGATCCTTTAGTTGAAAAGAGGACCCGAAAAGTCTGGCAATTAGATGTGTTGCCATTCTATACATCGCGACAAGTATTTACCAGTGACGTGCAGGTGAGGCGGGGCCTCACGTGCCATAATGGAAAGAATAAAAATGTAAAAAGGAAAAAAATTAATTCAATTGTTATATGTATCCAGTGATTATACTATAAAGTTATTTTCCATTTAACTTCACCAGTTTTAGATTATTTTTATTCAAAATCGCTGAATTTTCACATTTGCCGTTCAAATCACTTGCGGTGATCAGCAGCCAGTTGAGCCTCACCATGGATTGCGCAATGACTCGGCTAACTGCTGGCCTGCTGTGCAGTGAGACCGTATTGCTATATGAATTATATTATACATTTCCATAGTTTAGTTGGCAGAGGTATATAATGTACAGTGTATTTTGTCAACAACTGTATGTGTGTAACGTATTTCTTGTGCTGAGCAATCATAAAACTGCTGCGAAGACGCACTGGCTGAGGCTCGCAGTAATCCCGCCTCATGGTGGTAGAGGGCGCTAGTGATCCCAGGGAACATTTTTGCGACTACTCGGCTGCAGAATAAGTGACAACAAGCAGCAATAGTTAGCGATTGTTTATTTTTTCCTCTCGCGTGGACTTTTAACATGGAGGATTACATATCTAAAATAAAACAGTTTTCTAAACTGGACTTTCAATCGAAGCAGGAGGTAATACTTAAAGGAAGATCTCCATCGAGACAGAGAGACTTTTAAAACTGAAGAAAGATAAGGAAGACTTCTATAAACAAGTTATTGATGCTTTTGTTCAGAAGGAGCAGCGCATGGACTTCATTTATAAGTAAAGGTAAGACCATAATAATGTTTTTTTTATTAAATGTGCTTTTTTGTGTGCTACAGTTTGTATGTGTAAAGTTAAAGTTAAGTTAAAGTACCAATGATTGTCACACACACTAGGTGTGGTGAAATCTGTCCTCTGCATTTGACCCATCCCCTTGATCACCCCCTGGGAGGTGAGGGGAGCAGTGGGCAGCAGCGGCGCCGCACCCGGGAATCATTTTTGGTGATTTAACCCCCAATTCCAACCCTTGATGCTGAGTGCCAAGCAGGGAAGAATGCTGGTATGAGCTTTTAAACAAAACCCGTTAACTGCTGCCAATCAAATGGTGAATAAGATACTCTTTAGGGCTCATGTTTGTAAATCTGACTGTGATGAAGTCAGTGCCTCACCAGCCATGAACCTCACCGCACGTCACTGGTATTTACATACTGTATTTGCATCACACAGCATGAACAAGGTTCTTGTTTGACGGTCAAAAAGAAAAAAAATAGTAACATGTTGACCACTGACTGTCAGGCTTGGACAAAGGAAGGGACTCAGATGCAGAGATGTGATTCCAAATAAAGCTTTTATTTTGAAAAACTCTTTAAGCCTCCAGAGCCGAGTAAATTCAAATACTATGAAATGACATAAATAGCTATCGACAAAATGTTCCAAAAGGAAAAAACCGAAAATCACTCCAAAAGGAGGAAATACAAAAATAAGGACAATTATAATTAGCACCGTATCTGTTATCAAAAAACTTTAACAAAAAACGCTCCAACAGGAGGAAGAAAATAAAGACTATAAAACTTAACTACTCTAATAAATGTAAACAAAAGATCACTCAAAAAACTTTGAGGAAAAAATCTTTAAGGAAAAATTATAACTCACCACTGCGGTAGAAAAAGGTAGAATAACAAAAGTCGCTCTGAGGGAGGAAAAAAGTTAATTCAAAATTACAGCGTGGGATATTCTGGAAGCAAGGACGTAGACGTGGGACAAGGCAAGGCATGGCCATGAACATGAACATGGAACGCAAGACAGGCACGAAAGCTCGAGACAACCTGGCACAGAACAAGGGGAGGCATGGGCTTATAAAGAACATGAGGGTAATGGGAAACAGGTGGAAACAATCAAGGGTCAGGAATGACGTCAGACTGGTGACACAAGAGGAAGGACCCGTGATCTGAAACAAGAGGAGTTGCTTTTCAAAATAAAACATGTAAATCACAAGACAGAAAAAACCAAGACAAGACTTCCCTCACCGCGGTGTGACACTGACAGTAATATGAAATGGCTCGACTTTTGACCTAAGCTACATCTGCAATCAGATATTGCTAAAAATAAAACATTTTGAACATTGAAAAATCAAACTTAAAAGTTAGATACACAAATGAAAATTAAGCTTCAGCTTTTGTCCAGTCTTGATAAAAATCTTTGGAGTTCTTCTTTGACTAGTAGAAAATAAGCACTGATCACAGGTCGACTATTGACACAATGACATTCTGCTTTGAACTTTGATCGACCCTAGCTACTTCTTCCACTTTTTCTGAGGCAAAATTGAAAAATAAATAGGGTTCTTGTATGAACATTAGAAAGTACCCCCTAAAATTTTGACTTGTGAACACTGACGGTTGATGGACAAGAATATGAAGACGATCGACACTTGGCCGATTTTTTTGACAATCTTAAAAAAATCAATAGGTTTCTTGTCTAAAATCAAGGGGAAAAAAACAGCAAAAATGCAACAAACATATATATGCTGTATATATGCATGCTTTGGAGCCCCTGCCTCGAAAGAAAATAAAGTTTGCTTTGGTGCCCTAAAATATGAACCCCCCTTTAAGACTTAGAGACTTAGACTTAGACTTCCTTTTTATTGTCATTCAAATTTGAACTTTACAGCACAGATAAGAACGAAATTTCGTTATAAAAGCTCATGGTAGTGCAGGATAAAAAAGCAATAAGGTGCATATATAAATAAATAAATATATATAAATAATACATATAATATGTATATAAAATAAGTAAATATATATAAATATATATAAATAAATAAATAGATTACTGTACAGATAAATATATTGCACTTTTTCACATGCGCCCACGTTTATGGATGTATGTTATATTGTCTTTTTTATTCCAGCGAGTTAATCCATTCTGGGGGACTTTAAGGCAACACTTGCCTTGACCTTAAACAGTTAAAATTTGAGGCTTGTTATAGTCCCCTTTTTTCTTTTTTCACTTCACAGCGATTCGCTCCTTCTTTCCACACTGGTCTGTTAAGTTTTTGGGACTCTTATTGAGCTAGCAAAATGGACAAAACTTGTCAAAAAGGAGAAAAAATCAAGAAAAGGCACACATGCTGGAGTGTTGAGACGTGATTTCTCCTGCACAGTAAGTGAAGTGTAAGGCCCCGCTTCCCCAACAATGTTTCCCCTGCTTTCTTGCCTGTAGTGGGCTGAATCAAGTGTCCGTCCACAGAAACAGGGTTTGCACGCAGAGGCATATTTGGCTTGATCTAAGAGTTCCTAAATAGAAAAGATTGCATATATAAGGGTTCGTGAATTGAAGTTCCACTGTATTTATAGTATCAATATCTGGATCAATCATCCCTACTTTACTTTTTTATTGAAGCTTTAGCGGTTAACTTATTGTGCTTGTTGTGCGAGTGCGTGTGCGTGTGTGTGTGTGTGTGTGTGTGCGTGTGCGTGGAGTAGCGTTGTACGGTATACTGGTACTAATAAAGTACAATGATACTAATTAATTAAAAACGGTACGATACTGCTTTTGAAAAATACCGGTACTTTTATTTTTCATCCATTGTGCACCGCGGTGACAATGTTGGCATACAAGCTGCGGTGCATGTTCTTCAACACGCGCACTAACAGCAAGGAGAAACAGTGTTAGAACAGAAGATGGAGGATGGACATATATTGGCTTTAAAGTGGAGGTATACACACCGAAGCGCTGCTCTAAAACATAGCGGTCAACATTTCTCCATAGTGTTTTAGCTACTTCTAAATCATTAATCCTCGCCTCCATGGCGACCAATAGAGTAAGTTTCTTAAAAGTATCATCCCTGCAGAACGAGGAATAGCTAACCAAACACTGTTCACTACACACCGTAGCTCAACGGCATCAAAATGTAAACAAACGCCATTGATGGATCTACACCAAACATCCACTGTAATGATACCAAGTACAGGAGCGTATCAAGTCGATACTACTATGATTACGTCAATATTTTTTGGCATCACAACATCTTCTTTCGTTTTTATTAAATGTATTTTATGTTTATAAACTCAGTAAATATGTTCCTGGACACATGAGGACTTTGAAAATGACCAATGTATGATCATGTAACGACTTGGTATCGTATTGACACCCAAATTTGTGGAATCATCGAAAACTAATGTAAAGTATCAAACAGAAGAATAACTCAATATTACATTTTAACAGACGTGTAGATAGGACATGTTAAAAAGGAAAGTAAGCAGATATTAACAGTAAATGAACAAGTAGATTAATAATTCATTTTCTACCACTTGTCCTTAATAATTTAGACAAAATAATACAATGGAAAATGACACAATATGTTACTGCATTCGTCAGCAGCTAAATTAGGAGCCTTCGTTTGCTTACTTACTAATAAAAGACAAGTTGTCCTGTATATTCACTATTTTATTTAAAGGGGAACATTATCACCAGACCTATGTAAGCGTCAATATATACCTTGATGTTGCAGAAAAAAGACCATATATTTTTTTAGCCGATTTCCGAACTCTAAATGGGTGAATTAAACGCCTTTCTATTATTCGCTCTCGGAGCGATGACGTCACGTTGTGACGTCACATCGGAAAGCAATCCGCCATTTTCTCAAACACATTACAAACACAGAGTCAAATCAGCTCTGTTATTTTCCGTTTTTTCGACTGTTTTCCGTACCTTGGAGACATCATGCCTCGTCGGTGTGTTGTCGGAGGGTGTAACAACACAAACAGGGACGGATTCAAGTTGCACCGGTGGCCCAAAGATGCGAAAGTGGCAAGAAATTGGACGTTTGTTCCGCACACTTTACCGACGAAAGCTATGCTATGACAGAGATGGCAAGAATGTGTGGATATCCTGCGACACTCAAAGCAAATGCATTTCCAACTGGACTGGACGGATCAGCTTTCAGGAAAAGAGAGCGGATGAGGGTATGTCTACAGAATATATTAATTGATGAAAACTGGGCTGTCTGCACTCTCAAAGTGCATGTTGTTGCCAAATGTATTTCATATGCTATAAACCTAGTTCATAGTTGTTAGTTTCCTTTAATGCCAAACAAACACATACCAATCGTTGGTTAGAAGGCGATCGCCGAATTTGTCCTCGCTTTCTCCCGTGTCGTTTTCGTCGGTTTCGCTTGCATACGGTTCAAACCGATATGGCTCAATAGCTTCAGTTTCTTCTTCAATTTCGTTTTCGCTACCTGCCTCCACACTACAACCATCCGTTTCAATACATGCGTAATCTGTTGAATCGCTTAAGCCGCTGAAATCCGAGTCTGAATCCGAGCTAATGTCGTTATACCTTGCTGTTCTATCCGCCATGTTTGTTTGTATTGGCATCACTGTGTGACGTCACAGGAAAATGGACGAGTGTATATAACGATGGTTAAAATCAGGCACTTTGAAGCTTTTTTTTAGGGATATTGCGTGATGGGTAAAATGTTGAAAAAAACTTCGAAAAATAAAATAAACCACTGGGAACTGATTTTTAATGGTTTTAAGCCTTCTGAAGTTGTGATAATGTTCCCCTTTAAAGACAAACTTGCAATAAGAAACATATGTTTAATGTACCCTAAGTTTTTTTTGTTAAAAGAAAGCCAATAATGCAATGTTTTGTGGTCTCCTTTATATACAAACCCCGTTTCCATATGAGTTGGGAAATTGTGTTAGATGTAAATATAAACGGAATACATTGATTTGCAAATCATTTTCAACCCATATTCAGTTGAATATGCTACAAAGACAACATATTTGATGTTCAAACTGATAAAAAATGTTTTTTTTTGCAAATAATCAACTTTAGAATTTGATGCCAGCAACACGTGACAAAGAAGTTGGGAAAGGTGGCAATAAATACTGACAAAGTTGAGGAATGCTCATCAAACACTTATTTGGAACATCCCACAGGTGTGCAAGCTAATTGGGAACAGGTGGGTGCCATGATTGGGTATAAAAACAGCTTCCCAAAAAATGCTCAGTCTTTCACAAGAAAGGATGGGGCGAGGTACACCCCTTAACACAGTGGTGAACATGCCCTTTCCCAACTATTTTGGCACGTGTTGCAGCCATGAAATTCTAAGTTAATTATTATTTGCAAAAAAAAAAAAAAGTTTATGAGTTGGAACATCAAATATGTTGTCTTTGTAGTGCATTCAATTGAATATGGGTTGAAAAGGATTTGCAAATCATTGTATTCCGTTTATATTTACATCTAACACAATTTCCCAACTCATATGGAAACAGGGTTTGTAGAAGAGTACTGAAAAGTATCGAAATAATTTACCAAAATATTGGTATTGGGACAACACTAGTCTCCACAAATATCGATTTTAACTATATCAAATACAAGAGCGGGCTTCACGGTGGAAGAGGGGTTAGTGCATCTGCCTCACAATACGAAGGTCCTGAGTAGTCTTGGGTTCAATCCCGGGCTCGGGATCTTTCTGTGTGGAGTGTGCATGTTCTCCCCGTGACTGCGTGGGTTGCCTCCGGGTACTCCGGCTTCCTCCCACCTCCAAAGACATGCACCTGGGGATAAGTTGATTGGCAACACTAAATTGACCCTAGTGTGTGAATGTGAGTGTGAATGTTGTCTGTCTATCTGTGTTGGCCCTGCGATGAGGTGGCGACTTGTCCAGGGTGTACCCCGACTTCCGCCCGATTGTAGCTGAGATAGGCTCCAGCGCCCCCCGCGACCCCAAAGGGAATAAGCGGTAGAAAATGGATGGATGGATGGAAATACAAGAGCTGTATCTAGTTGATACTACAATGATTACATAAAATGTTTTAACTATGTTTACAAACTCAGGAAATACGTCCCTGGACACAATCCATCCATCCATTTTCTACCGCTTATTCCCTTTGGGGTTGCGGGGGGGTGCTGGAGCCTATCTCAGCTACATTCGGGCGGAAGGCGGGGTACACACTGGACAAGTCGCCACCTCATCGCAGGTCCCTGGACACAAGAGGACTTAAAATATGACCAATGTATGACCTTGTAACTACTTGGTATTGGATCGATACCCAAATTTGTGGTATCACCCAAAACTAATGTAAAGTATCCAAACAACAGAAGAATAAGTGTTTATTACATTTTAACAGACGTATAGATGAAACATGTTAAAACAGAAATAACCAGATATTAACGATCAGTTAAAAAAGGAAAATATTAGCTCCCAATTTGATCCCATGATCAGAACATCTTTCCTAAGTCATTGGAATTTTTTTTCCATAATTTGAAGACTTACAGTACTTTGAAAGCCGCACTGCAAATCTACAGGTGACAGCTTCAATGTTAAAGCGTTTATTAATACGATTTGGAAACATTTAAAATGATTAAAATGGCCAAAAACTGACATATTTAAAATTCAAAGAACAATAAATGTAATGCAAAAAGTACTTTTGAACCTCCACAACATGAGTTTCTCTCGCGCTCTCTCTACATGCTTGGCTTCACACCACAATGAATGTGTTACTCGCTCACGGCCAAAAACGCAACCCACTGAGCTCCGGGGTTGTTTCAGTGCTGTATGAGGTGCACGCAGCGAGCATCCTCCAAAGAAAAACAAACAAATAAATAAAAACAACGCAACATCTCTCAAGGAGCCATAAGGCACGGTGATGGATGATCGTTGCACCCGAAAGGAGGCCTGAGACAAAATGAATCAAAATTTGTGTGTGTGTGTGTGTGTAGTTGCTCAGTATTCTGTTTTGATATCAAGCAAACTAACTCAGGTTGCCTGGCAACCAGGGAGAATCTGGAGCCTCTTATCTTTCACCTGGTGTGTGCCTGTGTGTGTGTGTTCTTGTATTTCTACCCTTCTTGAGATATCAACAGGGAAAAAGTACCGTCCATATGAGGCCCGGTGAACAAGTTAGGACCGAAATCATGGTCCCAATACGGAAAATCATTGCATCTAATAGAGAATGTCTCACTTGCACCCCTGGTTCGTGAAATCTATCAACATTAGGGTGGTCCCAAAAAGAAGGGATTTTTCAAATTGACTGTGTGTCGGTTTTAAAAGTGCAGACACTTATAGTAAAAATTAAAAAAAAAAACAAGAAAATTAAATTATTGTTATTATGATGATGTGTGACAAGAAAATGCGAGAGCTCTCGTTTAAAAAAAAAAAAAGTATATTATGTTTATAATTTACTGAGTAAATTATAAACTAATTTTCAGTGCGACCCTGATTTAGCCATTCCTTTACCACTTTATTAAGTGGTAAAGTGGTAAAGGTGCACGCATACTCAAATGGGCAACATATGAAGTTGCCCATTTCATATGTTGTTATTTCAACATATGAAATAACAAGTACAAATTTGAAGTGCTCCCCCTCTGGCCAACATATGTAACAAATGTGTGTAAGAAATTGAAATGCGCCCCCTTTGGCCAAAATTAATAAAATAAATAAATATATATATAGAGACATACTATAATAACTTGAAGTAAATAATGAAGATTAAAAACCAATTACAAACAAAACATAAAAATAAATTAACTAAAAGCAGTCTTTTTCACACTATGTGTCGACTTTTTTCTTATAAAATTGGGAACAATTTCTCATTTTCCTTCTGTTTCTGTAATGCAAGATTTTCTCCTAAAGTTATTACTTATTTAAAGTAAAATTTTGAATTTTTATTGCAAAATGGCGACATTTATCATATAAAATTCTGACTTTTATCATAATTTTTGTGTTGTTCTGGTGATACAGTGACATTTTTGGAATACAATTATGCATTTTGTCATAATTTTGCTAAGTAAATTTACGATTATTATAATATTGCCAATATTTTAAAGTTTTCTTATAAAATTGTGACTTTGGTCGAGTAAAATTACGACTCTTTTCATAAAATTGCCAAAATGTTCAGTTTTTCTTGTAAAATTGCGACAGTTATTGAGTAAAATTCCAACTTTTATTACAATGCTGCCAAAATTCAAAGTTTTTCTTGTGAAATTGTGACCTTTTTCTTGTGAATTTCCAACTAATTTTTCACAACAAGCTTTTTTATATTTGCACAGTATGTATATATTATTAATGTTGTAAATACAAATCTTTCTATATCTAGAAAGGGTGGTCCTAAAGAGGTAGGCATTATTCGGAAATCTCAAGAAGGTAACAAATTCAATAGTGTGTGTGTGTGTGTGTGTGTGTGTGTGTGTGTGTGCGTGCGTGCGTGCGTGTGTGTGTGTGTGTGTTTTTATCTCTGCAGATTTTTTGGTAGGCCGGTCAGTATTTTCAAAGAAGTTTCCACTATGAATGACGCTAAAACTTACTTCTATCTTCAGAGGACATCATATTTACCAGTAAAACCAACATTTTGTTGCTTGCCTGGTGGCGGCCATATGAGCGAAACCTGAACTTTGTCGGCGACGACTTAAGCCTCTCAAACAAGCCATTCGTCACGTTGCTTCTCAGCAGTTTCGGAGACTCACTTTTGCTGACAGATAACCGCCAGGATGAACTCACTCTCACGCCTGTGTTCACCTGCTGGGAGCGCTGAAGGTGATAAAGGTGAAGAAGAAGAGTGAGGGAGGGGTGTGTCAGCACAATGGCGATGAATGAAGCCAGAGAAAACAAGGAGAACGACAAAGCCCGTTCACCTGTGAAAAACCGCAACCATCGCTCATCCTCACGTTCAATGAGCCATCCCTGCGAGGTGACCACGTCATTTCTCAGCATCACCGTGAAATCCCCCCCCCCCCAGCACCAACCGGAGGCCTTGACGAGTCACACTAAGTCTACTTACCTTGGCACGCTCAGCTGCAAAAGGATTGGACAATGACGCCATAACTGTCACCGACTGAGGACAAATGGCTGCCACTAGCAAAGAGGAAAATGTCATAAGTCAGCATAAAATTATTAAGAGGCTAATTTATCATCAGGTAACGATACAACTCATTAGAAAATAAAGAGGATAAAGTCATCTTATTTGGGGGGGAAAGTGGCAATATGATGTACATTTGGCAAACAAAAAGTTAATTGCCGCAGTAAATGTGAACAATTAAAGACACACCTTGTGATCAGGCTTTGATCCTAAACTCTTCTAAAGATCTTTTTGTCCTGTTAATTTACATTGTATTTATTGCATTATTATAGTCTTACAATATTATATGTATTTATTGATGTCTTATTTTGGTAACACTTTACTATGGGGAACACATTCACCATTAATCAGTTGCTTACTAAAATGCAAATTAGTTACACTTTAGTATGGGGAACATATTCTAAGTAACAAAGACTTAATTTACATTTATTTGGACACTAGGGGAACATATACAGGTTAGGGTTAGGGTTACTAATAAGCAATAATTATCATGTTATTGAGGAAAGACTCTTAGTTAATGGCTTACTGGTTGTATAATAAGGCCATGCAGAATAAAGCATTAATAAGTACTTAATAATGACTAATTAAGAGCCAATATGTTACTAATTTGCATGTAAATAAGAAACTAATTAATGGTAGAATATGTTCCCCATACTAAAGTGTTACCCTTATTTGTATATATATTTACAAAACAATTATACATAAAGTTTTTTTTTAATGATATTCATTTTTAGCTATTAGTTTTTAGCTATGAGGTACATGTGTGGACGCCTTAAAAGAGGTGTTTTCCTCAATCCTCAGTGCCATACAATGTCTTGTTATTGTCAATGGTGATGTGTGTGCGTCTTTTTTTACCTTCTAACATGCTGATGCAACAAAAGTGCAAATCAAGTTTAATTGACTGATTGAATTATTTTCTGAATCTGAGTCTATATATTTATAGAAACATGCAGACATAGGTTGCCCATTTCTGTCCCTCGAGGTGGAATAATCATATCAAAATGAATGCTGTTAAAAAAGACATTAAAACAATAACATTAGTAGCCTAAATGTTTCCGACACATAACATATGCATATAATGATGAATAAATACTAGGGATGTAACAGTGTTGTAGATACCGCCATATTGCGGTTTCAAAGTCTTCACAATATTGTTGTGACGTGTAATGACGTGTACTTGTTAAGTGTAGTTTTTTTTCTGGCGCTTTAGTGTTGGCCGGGTCTGAAAATCAACTACATCTCCCAGAGCCCTCTGAGCAGCGCCGTAAGCAGGAAGTGAAGTGTGTTCGTACTTGTAGTAGAAACCCCATCTCCATATGAGTTGGGAAATTGTGTTAGATGTAAATATAAACGGAATACAATGATTTGTAAATAATTTTCAACCCATATTCAGTTGAATATGCTACAAAGACAACATATTTGATGTTCAAATTGATAAACATTTTTTTTTTGCAAATAATCATTAACTTTAGAATTTGATGCCAGCAACACGTGACAAAGAAGTTGGGAAAGGTGGCAATAAATACTGATAAAGTTGAGGAATGCTCATCAAATACTTATTTGGAACATCCCAAAGGTGTGCAGGCTAATTGGGAACAGGTGGGTGCCATGATTGGGTATAAAAATAGCTTCCCAAAAAATGCTCAGTCTTTCACAAGAAAGGATGGGGCGAGGTACACCCCTTTGTCCACAACTGCGTGAGCAAATAGTCAAACAGTTTAAGAACAACGTTTCTCAAAGTGCATTTGCAAGAAATTTAGGGATTTCAACATCTACGGTCCACAATATCATCAAAAGGTTCAGACAATCTGGAGAAATCTCTCCACGTAAGCGGCATGGCCGGAAACCAACATTGAATGACCGTGACCTTCGATCCCTCAGACGGCACTGTATCAAAAACCAACATCAATCTCTAAAGGATATCACCACATGGGCTCAGGAACACTTCAGAAAACCACTGTCACTAAATACAGTTGGCCGCTACATCTGTAAGTGCAAGTTAAAGCTCTACTATGTTAAGCGAAAGCCATTTATCAACAACATCCAGAAACGCCGCCGACTTTCTCTGGGCCCGAGATCATTTAAGATGGACTGATGCAAAGTGGAAAAGTGTTCTGTGGTCTGATGAGTCCACATTTCAAATTGTTTTTGGAAATATTCTACATTGTGTCATCCGGACCATTAGGGAAGCGAACCATCCAGACTGTTATCGACGCAAAGTTCAAAAGCCAGCATCCGTGATGGTATGGGGGTGCATTAGTGCCCAAGGCATGGGTAACTTACACATCTGTGAAGGCACCATTAATGCTGAAAGGTACATACAGGTTTTGGAACAACATATGCTGCCATCTAAGCGCCGTCTTTTTCATGGACGCCACTGCTTATTTCAGCAAGACAATGCCAAGCCACATTCAGCACGTGTTACAACAGCGTGGCTTCGTAAAAAAAGAGTGCGGGTACTTTCCTGGCCCGCCTGCAGTCCAGATCTGTCTCCCATCAAAAATGTGTGGCGCATTATGAAGCGTAAAATACGACAGCAGAGACCCCGGACTGTTGAACGACTGAAGCTCTACATAAAACAAGAATGGGAAAGAATTCCACTTTCAAAGCTTCAACAATTAGTTTCCTCAGTTCCCAATCGTTTATTGAGTGTTGTTAAAAGAAAAGGTGATGTAACACAGTGGTGAACATGCCTTTTCCCAACTATTTTGGCACGTGTTGCTGCCATGAAATTCTAAGTTAATTATTATTTGCAAAAAAAAAATAAAGTTTATGAGTTTGAACATCAAATATCTTGCCTATGTAGTGCATTCAATTGAATAAGGGTTGAAAATGATTTGCAAATCATTGTATTCCGTTTATATTTACATCTAACACAATTTCCCAACTCATATGGAAACGGGGTTTGTAGATAAGAGGAATTGTTTTTTGGACAATTCCTGAAAACGTCATCAAAATCTGTCAATAACTGTTTGAGGTATGTTGCTAACAAACAGACAAACTCTGGCAAAAACATAACCTCTTTGGCGGAGGTAAGAAAGTCTGCGTTCTGCAAAGCAAAGCGCGCCACTTTAGTATTGAGCGTTTTCAAGGCGACACAGCCAGTCGGTCATGTCGCACCGCATGGAGGGACATCACCAATAAAAACTGTACACCGCGGGAAAAACGGGCGGAAGGCAAGGTACATCCTGGACAAGTCGCCACCTCATAAAACATCACCCAGAAAATATATTTGAAGACAGCGAAGACAAACCTCAGTTTGTGACGTATTTATATTAAAACGTTAAAAGTTAAAGTACCACAAGGTGTGGTGAAATTACCCTCTGCATTTGATTCATACTCTTGTTCCACCCCATGGGAGATGAGGGGAGCAGTGAGCAGCAGCAGTGAGCAGAAGCGGTGGCTGCGCTCGGGAAATCATTTTGCTGATGTATCCCCCAATTCCAACCCTTGATGCTGAGTGCTAAGCAGGGAGGTAATGGGTCCCATTTTTACAGTTTTTGGTATGACGCGGCCGGGGTTTGAACTCATGACCTACCAATCTCAGTGTGGACACTAACCACAAGGCCACTGAGCAAATTATATTGTTAGTAAGTTTTCTGAAAAACGTATTGATATAAAAAATGTCCTCTGTAGTGGACACTGCTTCTTGGAAAGTAAACGTTAAAAAGGCGCTAAAGTGAACATTATTGTTTTACACTGGATGTTTACATTGTCACTTTAAAGACATTAAATCTAAGTTATTTTTTTAAATATTTTCTTGAAACAGTGGATGTTCCTGCACAATTCTTTGCACTTAAAAATACATGTATGTAGTAGTGTTGTACGGTATACCGGTATTAGTATAGTGCCGCGATACTAATGAATCATTTTCTCTGAAAAGTACTGGTCCACCGCACCCCCCCCGTGCCCGGGTTGAAGTCATGTCGAGTCATTTCTGGTTTACGAGCAGACGAGCATGTTTGGTAGCAAACAATCACGGAGTACTTACAAGCAGACACAGTGTGTAGACAGAAAAGGGAGAACGGACGCATTTTGGCTTAAAAACTAACGATAAAGGTGAAGTTATAACACTGAAATGCCCTCAGGAAGAAGTGCTTTAAGACATGACTAGCTAGCTAGCGGCTAACGTCCATCCGCCGTCGGCAGTGTTTTAGCTACTTTTAAATCACTAATCCTGGTCTCCATGGTGACAAATAAAGTATGTTTCTTACAAGTATCATCCCTGCAGGACAAGGAATAGCTAAACATGCTTCACTACACACTGTAGCTCACCAGCATCAAAATGTAAACAAACAGCATTGATGGATCTACACCTGACATCCACTGCAATGATACCAAGTACAGGAGCGTATCTAGTCGATACTACTATGATTACGTCGATATTTTTTTGGCATCACAACATCTTCTTTCTTTTAAAAAAAATTCATATTATGTTTATAAACTCAGGAAATATGTCCCTAGACACATGAGGACTTTGAATATGACCAATATATGATACTGTAACGACTTGGTATCGGATTGATACCCAAATTTGTGGTATCATCCAAAACTAATGTAAAGTATCAAACAACAGAAGAAAAAGTGATTATTACATTTTAACAAAAGTGTATATAGAACATGTTAAAAGAGAAAGTAAACATATATTAACAGTAAATGAAAAAGTAAATTAATAATTAATGTTCTACCACTTGTCCTTAATAATGTTGACAAAATAATAGAATGATAAATGACACAATATGTTACTGCATACGTCAGCAGACTAATTAGGAGCCTTTGTTTGTTTACGTACTACTAAAATACAAGTTGTCTAGTATGTTAACTATTTTATTTAAGGACTTAATTGCAATAAGAAACATATGTTTAATGCACCCTAAGATTTTTTGTTAAAATAAAGCCAATAATGTAATTTTTTTGTGGTCCCCATTATTTAGAAAAGTCCGGAAAAGCATCGAAAAGTGTCGAAATAATTTTGGTACCGGTACCAAATTATTGGTATCGTTACAACACTAGTTTGTAGTAATAAATATGATTAGAACATTTGAGCATTATATATGTGTTCTGTTACAGTAAGTGTTTATCCTAAACATTCCTGACACTTCATTTTACACACTATTTAACATTTTGCCAAGTTCTTTTTTTGACATATACCACAATAATACCGTAGCTTGGCCTTAATACTGTGATAATATTATTACAACTCTAATAAATACAGATTTCAATATTAATTTTTTTTTATTCATAAGAATTAAAATCACAAGTTCAAGTCGTAAAAATATCAGAAAAAATGTGTAATTAATACAATAATTAGTGGTAATAAATGATGGTGTTAATATTTTGAGATATCTTGTTTACTTCGATATGGTTCTAATATTGCAGGGAAAACAGTTTTAAGAGAAAACGTTATTTTACAGAACATAGAAAAGAACATTAGACAAAAAACACTTTTGTCCCTCAAAATACAGTAAGTATATCAAAATGGTTGCTCTAAGACATTAAAACAATAACATTACAACCTAAAATGATTACTGTATGTACAAATATGCATATAATAATAAACACTCATGTCATCATTTAATGACAAAGCCATAATAATAGAAGAAATAAAAGTATTGCTCAACTAAAGTCATAATAAACATGCATCCTTAGATTCATAAGAATTAAAATGTAATGTTAAGTATAAAACAAACAAACAAACATTAAAATGTGTAATTAATACAACATTCAACAAATAAAAATTATAGTCCTTGGATATGGTTCTAATATTGCGAGGAAAAACAATATACTATTAATCTTTTAACAACACTCAATAATATTAGAGAAAAAAAACATTTCACGAGAATAAAGTACATCAAAAGGGTAAAATTATATTCTGTATATACATATATACAGTCGTCCTTAAGCACATCATCCTTCAAAGTTTGTGGCTTTATTTTTTGGCAATTTTTTTTGGTTACTAAGCATATTCTCTGTCTTTTTGGTCAAAAATAAGCATTTTAAAGCATAGAAATGGCTATTTAACTACAAATATAAATTCTCTACTACAGTAGTACTGACCACTACAGAACCAATCAGCGCGCACTGTTCAGTATCTCAGGCAGCATTACTATATTGGATTAAAGGAGTGTAAACGTGACTAAAGGGTGTTATTTCATGTCTAGAGTAGGGATGCAATGATTATAGATTTTGACTGGACTGTACAATTATAATTTGAGTAATATTCACAGTTTCACGATTATTATGTATTGATTAAGTTCACAACAAAAATGGTATAAAATCACTTAAGTGTTATTATTGCTGACAATATTAGTAAATAATAAATAATAAATACATTATTTATACAATATTATACAATTATAATTATTAATACATAAATAATATTTCCTAATAATTAAAATTAGACAAACTTTATTGATTCCCCAGGGAAAAGGCTACTCACTAGGAATAAATCATGTAAATGTGTAATTGTAATCAACAGTCATCATGCCTGTTGTCATGTCTGTGTGATCATGTTTTGTTTTAGTAATGTTCGGTTTAAATTTTGGACTTTTTGTGCACTTTTGTTTTGTTTTGTCACCATAGCAACCATTAGTTTCACCTGTCACGTCACGCACCTGTTTCACGTTCGGACTCACACACACCTGTCACCAATCATGTCACTGTTATTTAAGCCTACCTTTGTTCATCACTCGTTCTGCCTGCGTTGTTTTGATGTCACACCGGTTTATGTCTTGCTCTGTTCAAGTAAGTTTCCATGTCCATGCCATAGCTTCTGTTTAAGATTAGCCTCACTTGCGTTTTAGGCACGCTTGCCTCTTTTTTTGTTGTAGTTGTTGTTGTATTGTTTATGTTCGCGGTAGTGCGTGATTTATATTAATAAATCCTAGCCTACCTTCACGCTGTTGTCCGGAGCCATCTATTTTGCATTGGAAGAACAACCCCGCAGCTAGCTGCGAACCCCACGTGACAGAACGCAGGCAGCAGACGTTCTTCCGCAGACCGGCCACGAGGAGGTGATGGAGACGCGCTGGCAAAGCTGGAAGCCAACCAGAAAGGCTTTTTCTCGCCAGCATGACGCGTCGTTCCCCCAAAACCCTCCCACGGACAACAAGATTCCCCAAGCAGCTCATTTTTCCTTGCCGCCGCAGGAGACCTGTGCTGATGGCGTCATCCCGCCCACTGGTGATGACGTCAGAAACCAAGATTTTTTTTTTTTAGATTCTATTTACGCCCTCTGTCAGCCGCCCACCAAGGACTTCGTTTCAAAAAATAATCCTTTTGAGAAATTATTTTCTAAATTTAGATTTTTTCAGACCCAGTCTAAAGTGGGGGTGGTGAATAGATTTTCTGGACAATTTAATGGGGAGGATTCTGCCCCCCTCCATACCTCCCCCCACCCACCCTTAAAGAGAGTTCCAGACCGCAGGGAGCGCGTCTGGTATCCGCTCCTTGAGGGGGGGGCTAGGGCTGGGAACTGCACTGGTGGGGTGACTCAGCTTAACCATGTCAAGCCACAGCCTCCCTCACGGCCGCCACCACCAGTCTTTTACCATGCCAAGCCGCAACCCCCAGCTAGACCACCTCCACCTGCACCAGTAGCTCCACGACGCCAAGCTCCGGTACCAGCTCCACGACGCCAAGCTCCGGTACCAGCTCCACGACGCCAAGCTCCGGTACCAGCTCCACGACGCCAAGCTCCGGTACCAGCTCAACGACGCCAAGCTCCGGTACCAGCTCCACGACGCCAAGCTCCGGTACCAGCTCCACGACGCCAAGCTCCGGTACCAGCTCCACGACGCCAAGCTCCGGTACCAGCTCCACGACGCCAAGCTCCGGTACCAGCTCAACGACGCCAAGCTCCGGTACCAGCTCAACGACGCCAAGACCCGGTACCAGCTCAACGACACCAAGACCCGCCATGCCAAGACCAAGACCCGCCACGCCAAGCTCCGGTACCAGTTCCACGACGCCAAGACCAAGACCCGCCACGCCAAGACCAAGACCCGCCACGCCAAGACCAAGACCCGCCACGCCAAGACCAAGACCCACGCCGAGCTTCGCCGCCTGACGCGCCACGCCGAGCTTCGCCGCCTGACGCGCCACGCCGAGCTTCGCCGCCTGACGCGCCACGCCGAGCTTCGCTGCCTGCATCATCTGCTGCTTCCACGCCTGCCACGATGACGCACCTCCCTCCTCGTCGGTCACGGATATGGCCGCTACCTGGTCGCCCGCCACGCCAGGTGCGCCCACCTCCCAGTCGGCCACGAATGTGGCCATTCCCTGGGCGCCCGCCTCGCCTGCTGCAGCGGCGTTCCACTCGCTGCCGCCACCTAACTCTGCCCCGGTGGATACGGGGACACGTGGCCTGGCGACCCACCGCCATGTCCCCCTCCCGCCCTCCCATGACTCTTGTTGATATTTTCTGTTTTTGGACATCTGGGATCTGTCCGTAAGGGGGGGATTCTGTCATGTCTGTGTGATCATGTTTTGTTTTAGTAATGTTCGGTTTAAATTTTGGACTTTTTGTGCACTTTTGTTTTGTTTTGTCACCATAGCAACCAGAGGTGGGACCAAGTCATTGTTTTGCAAGTCACAAGTAAGTCTCAAGTCTTTGCCCTCAAGTCCGAGTCAAGTCCCGAGTCAAGACAGGCAAGCCCCGAGTCAAGTCCAAAGTCAAGACTGGAAAGTCTCAAGTCAAGTCCTAAGTCCTGCATTTTGAGTTTCGAGTCCTTTCAAGTCCTTTTAACCACAGACTAATATATTAACACAGATTGTGTATGCTTTTCAAACGCTGTATTTATTTATTAAAACAAGTGCATTTTAAATTGCAGGAAAGAAAATTGTGCTGACATTGCACTTTATAATAGCACTATATTAACCAGTCATTTTAAACATTAACTCATTCCTTTACAGACATTGAAAAATAAAGTGCAAATGTACTTATTTGTACAAAAGTGTTAACATTGAAAAAACATGACATATACGTGAACATAAAAAAAAAGTTGTACTTTTTATATGTCAGGGCCCTATGCTGCATTGCATCTGCAAAAGACCAAATTAGCCAAGAGTCTGTCAGTCATTTGTGCACGATGGGGGCGTAGTATGATGCCACCATGGCTGAAAACTCGCTCCACTGGAGCACTGGAGGCAGGCACTGCCAAGACTCTCATGGCCACTCGGAACAGTGAAGGAAGAGTCTCCATGTTCAATGCCCAGAACAAAAGGGGGGAGAGAGTTGTTTTGGGTTGGTGCACTACTTGTAAGTGTATCTTGTGTTTTTTATGTTGATTTAATTAAAAAAAGAAAAGAAAAAAATTATTTCTTGTGCGGCCCGATACCAATCGATCCACGGACCAGTACCGGGCCGCGGCCCGGTGGTTGGGGACCACTGAGGTAAACAACCAACAGTATGTCAGAAAGCTAGCTAAAACGGTACACATATTCATAATATAGTATACCGGTACATTTTAACTGACCTTTATTTGACTATTTTTGTCTTTTTTTAGGTGGCTAAAATACGCGGTGCTGCTGACCGCCGTCTAACGTTACGTGTGATATATTGACTAACGTAACCCTGCTTAAAAAAAATCACTGAACAAAAAGTATGAATAAGGTAGTGAACGGCAACAGATTCCCGTGTTTGCAATAACGTTATAACGTTAGCAGTGAGTTTACAGCCTCACTGATTTAACTACACAGCAAATAAAAGTCACGTTACTTAGCCAATAAACGTTATCTTACATTCAAAACTTACCGTTCTTTGTGCAACTTCAAATGCCGGACGAAGTTGGAAGTTGTTGCCTCTCCATCAGTAATTTTCGAACCGCATGTGTTGCATACTGCAAACCGTTTTGTGTTGACCACCTCGTAATTTTTATACCCAAACAAAATTATTTTAGGTATCATTTTTTGTTCACTGGCGTGTGGTTTGGACATGTCTTCTTCGTTGGTTGTCCTGCAATTTGATTGGATGAATGCTGTGTGATGAAAACAAAGCAGATCTAATTTGATTGGCTGTTGTACTGAGACCACACCAGCTGACACACGCAACGCTGATAGACAAGTACACAATGAAAAATACGGAGCGCTCCCGAATAACTTTTTCATCTTTGGGTTTTGGGGAAAGTAGCAAGTCATGTCAAGTCATGTCAATTCAAAAGGCTCAAGTCCAAGTGAAGTCACAAGTCATTGATGTTAAAGTCTAAGTCGAGTTGCAAGTCTTTTTACATTTTGTCAAGTCCAGTCTAAAGTCTTCAAATTCATGACTCGAGTCTGACTCGAGTCCAAGTCATGTGACTCGAGTCCACACCTCTGATAGCAACCATTAGTTTCACCTGTCACGTCACGCACCTGTTTCACGTTCGGACTCACACACACCTGTCACCAATCATGTCACTGTTATTTAAGCCTACCTTTGTTCATCACTCGTTCTGCCTGCGTTGTTTTGATGTCACACCGGTTTATGTCTTGCTCTGTTCAAGTAAGTTTCCATGTCCATGCCATAGCTTCTGTTTAAGATTAGCCTCACTTGCGTTTTAGGCACGCTTGCCTCTTTTTTTGTTGTAGTTGTTGTTGTATTGTTTATGTTCACGGTAGTGCGTGATTTATATTAATAAATCCTAGCCTACCTTCACGCTGTTGTCCGGAGCCGTCTCTTTGCATTGGAAGAACACCCGCGCAGCGAGCTGCGACCCCCCCACGTGACACCTGTTAATCTACTTTATGCTGTGTTAATAACTGGAATGCACATAATTCGACCCCATGGTGTAGTGTTGTTTTTCTACAAGCTCCTGATGTTATGTTAGTGTTTTGCCCCTGGCGAGATTAATTTACAATGTCTATAGTTTATTCAACACAAACAGGAAGAAGCTATCTCTGACATTAAATGGTCCCCTGTTGCTGTTTGTTTACACTGAACTGACTCAACCCATTTATATTCAACTACCTTCCAACACATTTCTTCATGAAGTAACTTGCCACTGACATAATTGAACTCTCTTACCCTTACTTTGGCGTGTAAAGCTGGATGGTCCATCCATCCATCCATTTTCTACCGCTTGTCTTTTTCGAGGTCGCAGGGGGTGCTGGAGCCTATCTCAGCTGCATTCGGGCGGAAGGCGGTGTACACCCTAGACAAGTCGCCATCTCATCTGGATGGTGATTCTGAAAATGCTATATCAAATTCGGACGTATTAAACCCTTTAGCCCAGGCCTAGGCAATTATTTTGACTCGGGGGCCACATTTAGAGAAATAAATGTGTCTGGGGGCCGGTATATCTATTTTTAGGAACACTAATACAAAACCTCACAATAATGTCTGATTGAATGCTAAAAACGTTATGACAGACCACCTTAAAAACGTAACAGAATTTTACATTTTTCTATGAACGATAAAACACTGATTATTGACAAAATATGAATGTCACCCCCCCTTTCGATCGACATATTTTACAATAAAGTGAAATGCAACAGAAATGCAACAAACAGGGAAATATGAACGCGAAGGGTACAAAATAAACCCACCTACAATCTGATACATCTGATATATCACTAAGCTTTAGAACTTTGTTGTGAAAATCTCCTTCCGCGTCTGTGGAAACGCTTCCCGCCCCCACTGCTTGGTGCCTCGTCTGAGCTGCTGTGACGTAGATAACCATAGTAACTAATTAGATAACCATAGTAACTAATTAGATTACCATAGTAACTCATTAGATTACCATAGTAACTAGTATATCATCCATAAGCGCAGATTCCAACCATTGAAATACTTTGTGTAGTTCAAGACTTGCAGTCATTAAAAAACATCACTGCACATCATAATGGCAGCTAGTTTTCATCTTAAAGATCTAAAACAATTATTTGGGAATGTCCGGTGGGCCAGATTGAAAAGCTTAACGGGCCGCATGTGGCCCCCGAGTCTTAATTTGCCCAGGTCTGCTTTAGCCGCAACTTTCTTTTGGCAGGTTCTACCCAAATCTTGCAAAAGTCATCTTCAATGACTCCTTGGTCATTTTTTCCAAATACCCAAAATGTTCCCACGCTGCCGACTTCGGCTTTGTTGCTTTGTCCTGGTGCCATTTTACCATAGCAGTAGCTAGTAGTCAGTAGCTAGCTAGTATCATGCGAGCACGTCTCTCGATACAGTAGGTGTGTATACGCGCGTGCGCTGCTGGCGTAACTTAGTTTTCCTTCCGTGTAGGTTGTGCCGAAAATAACGTACCAGCATATTGTCTGCTTATAGCGAGTGAGGAGGACTGAAGCAGTTTTGTGGAGCCTTTGCAATTTAATAACCGTGATGTTTTTAATCGCGGTCAATAGTAAAACTGGTTAATCATTGCGTCCCTAATCTTGATGGCTCTCATAATGTTAAAGATGTGTTTAGAAGGTCGTAAACAGGCGTTTTATGCTCTAAGCCAGGGGTATCAGTGGCGGGCCGTGCCACCTAGGCCTTCAGTGATGTCCGACTTCAATGATTACCTCTCAAAATACCATCATTGATGTCACCACATGACCATTGCTGGAGAAATACTATACAGAAACACATTTGCGCCCTACTGGGCATTGAATCACCACCAACAGTGTACATAACGGGTTATTTTCTGGCGCATTTAAAAATCAATAAACCCGCATCAGCAATGAAAACATATCTTATCTTACTGTCAAAATAAAAATTGCAAAAAACATATTAAACATAAATAAATAAAGAAATAAAATATCTGAACTCACAATCTGTAGAACCCATTTGAGCTTCCGGGGTTGGCCGACATCATCTCACAAGATGTAGTTTCTCTTTAAATATCCTTCTTGAAAATGGCCTTGTAAATATATGTGTTGTGTTGTCTAATCATAAAAGATGCAGACGAGGTGTGTTGGCTGAGTTCCTAATGTTTACTCCACAGCGTGCTCATCCAAAACATCTCGCTGCCGGCATGGCTGAACGCGGCTACTCCGCATGCTGTTCACTACTGTGGCATGCTGGGTAATGGAGTTCTTATGTTACCAAGCTCATAACATCACAATATATAACTGCCTTAGGCCATCTAGAAGGCCTTACTGACAACAACTCGTGATCTGATTGGCTATCACAAATGTCTATCAACTGTATGTCCCCGTTCACTTACAGTGCACAGACGACAGCATTGTTGATTCTGAAGTCTTTGGGCAGATTTAGTACAGAATGGTTACATAAGCTAGCTGAATTCTGATTGGATAAAAACTCTATAAGCGCTGGAAGGAGCATAATATGACATTAAGAGAATATTAATTATTTTAGATATTTAGGGAAAGTAAATAAAAAATTACTTTTATCTTTAATTATGATCATAATTTCTGGTTATGTTGGCCAGCAGAAATGGCCTTACTGGCCATGACGGCACACCACTGAGGGGTATCAAACGTAAGTTCAGAGGGCCGGATCAGGAACAGGTTTTATCTGGCCCGCGGGATGAGTTTGCTAAGTATAAAAATTAACTTGAAATTTTTGAATGAAAGAAACAGCTGTTCTAAATGTGTCCACTGGATGTCGTAATCAGTCAAGGAAAATGATCAAACCACATAAATAACATCCTGTAATTTGATTTTGATATACATTTTTTATCTTGATAGATTGAAAATGAACACCAATGAGTTGACTGATGAACATTATCACACAATTTATTTAGAAAATATAAATAACGACAAATAAAGTACATATACTATTAAAGGCCTACTGAAATGTGATTTTCTTATTCAAACGGGGATAGCAGGTCCATTCTATGTGTCATACTTGATCATTTCGCGATATTGCCTTATTTTTGCTGAAAGGATTTAGTCGAGAACATTGACGATAAAGTTTGCAACTTTTGGTCGCTGATAAAAAAGCCTTGCCTGTACCGGAAGTAGCAGACAATATGCGCGTGACGTCACAGGTTGTGGAGCTCCTCACAGCCGCACATTGTTTACAATCATGGCCACCAGCAGCGAGAGTGATTCGGACCGAGAAAGCGACGATTTCCCCATTAATTTGAGCGAGGATGAAAGATTTGTGGATGAGGAAAGTGAGAGTGAAGGACTAGAGGGCAGTGGGAGCGATTCAAATAGGGAAGATGCTGTGTGAGGCGGGTGGGACCTGATATTCAGCTGGGAATGACTAAAACAGTAAATAAACACAAGACATAGCCACAACACAACCAGGCTTATATTTAATATGCCACAAATTAATCCCGCATAAAAAACACCTCCCCCCTCCCGTCCATATAACCCGCCAATACAACTCAAACACCTGCACAACACACTCAATCCTACAGCCCAAAGTACCGTTCACCTCCTCAAAGTTCTTACAGCACATATATTTTCCCAAAGTCCCCAAAGTTACGTAGGTGACATGCACATAGCGGCACGCACGTACGGGCAAGCGATCAAATGTTTGGAAGCCGCAGCTGCATGCATACTCACGGTACCGTGTCTGCGTATCCAACTCAAAGTCCTCCTGGTAAGAGTCTCTGTTGTCCCAGTTTTCCACAAGCCAATGGTAAAGCTTGACTGTCATCTTTCGGGAATGTAAACAATGAAACACCGGCTGCGTTTGTGTTGCTGCAGCCGCCCGCAATACACCGCTTCCCACCTACAGCTTTCTTCTTTGCTGTCTCCATTGTTCATTGAACAAATTGCAAAAAATTCACCAACACAGATGTCCAGAATACTGTGGAATTTTGCGATGAAAACAGACGACTTAATAGCTGGCCACCATGCTGTCCCAAAATGTCCTCTACAATCCGTGACGTCACGCGCAGATGTCATCATACCGAGACATTTTCAGCAGGATATTTCGCGCGAAATTTAAAATTGCACTTTAGTAAGCTAACCCGGCCGTATTGGCATGTGTTGCAATGTTAAGATTTCATCATTGATATACAAACTATCAGACTGCGTGGTCGGTAGTAGTGGGTTTCAGTAGGTCTTTAACCACAACATCCATCCATCCATCTTCTTCCGCTTATCCGAGGTCGGGTCGCGGGGGCAGCAGCCTAAGCAGGGAAGCCCAGACTTCCCTCTCCCCAGCCACTTCGTCCAGCTCTTTCTGTGGGACCCCGAGGCGTTCCCAGGCCAGCCGGGAGACATAGCCTTCCCAACGTGTCCTGGGTCTTCCCTGCGGCCTCCTACCGGTCGGACGTGCCCTAAACACCTCCCTAGGGAGGCGTTCGGGTGGCATCCTGACCAGATGCCCGAACCACCTCATCTGGCTCCTCTCGATGTGGAGGAGCAGCGCCACAACAGGTAATTGTAAAAAAAAACACAACAACAACGTTATGATTTCAGAATGTGCTTGTTCTATTTTTAAATAAAGAAAACAATCTGAAGTTGTCTTTATTTTTAAGTTATCGTGCCGTGATTTTACCACGGCCCACTTGGTAGTAGATTTTTCTCCATGTAGCCCCTGATCTAAAATGAGTTTGACACCCCAGCTCTAAGCTCTGAAAATATTTGATTTATGATGAATCATTTGTACTTTGCAGATATTCATTGACCACGGTCAGGCCGGTTGTTCGGTGGGGTGGGGGGCATTAAAGCGAGAACCGGCACAGTAAAATTCCAATATTTTCTTTTACTAGTTTTTACTGCACTTTGTGAAGATAATCCTGTACACGTGAGTCTAAGGTACAAACCCCGTTTCCATATGAGTTGGGAAATTGTGTTAGATGTAAATATAAACGGAATACAATGATTTGCAAATCATTTTCAACCCATATTCAGTTGAATATGCTACAAAGACAACATATTTGATGTTCAAACTGATCTTTTTTTTTTTTTTGCAAATTATCATTAACTTTAGAATTTGATGCCAGCAACACGTGACAAAGAAGTTGGGAAAGGTGGCAATAAATACTGATAAAGTTGAGGAATGCTCTTCAAACACTTATTTGGAACATCCCACAGGTGTGCAGGCTAATTGGGAACAGGTGGGTGCCATGATTAGGTATAAAAACAGCTTCCCAAAAAATGCTCAGTCTTTCACAAGAAAGGATGGGGCGAGGTACACCCCTTTGTCCACACCTGCGTGAGCAAATAGTCAAACAGTTTAAGAACAACGTTTCTCAAAGTGCAATTGCAAGAAATTTAGAGATTTCAACATCTACGGTCCATAATATCATCAAAAAGTTCAGAGAATCTGGAGAAATCACTCCACTTGGCCGGAAACCAACATTTAATGACCGTGACCTTCGATCCCTCAGACGGCACTGTATCAAAAACCGACATCAATCTCTAAAGGATATCACCACATGGGCTCAGGAACACTTCAGAAACCCACTGTCACTAAATACAGTTCGTTGCTACATCTGTAAGTGCAAGTTAAAGCTCTACTATGCAAAGCGAAAGCCATTTATCAACAACATCCAGAAACGCAGCCGGCTTCTCTGGGCCCGAGATCATCTAAGATGGACTCATGCAAAGTGGAAAAGTGTTCTTTGGTCTGACGTGTCCACATTTCAAATTTCAAATAGTTTTTGGAAATATTCGACATTGTGTCATCCGGACCAAAGAGGAAGCGAACCATCCAGACTGTTATCGACGCAAAGTTCAAAAGCCAGCATCTGTGATGGTATGGGGGTGCATTAGTGCCCAAGGCATGGGTAACTTACACATCTGTGAAGGCACCATTAATGCTGAAAGGTACATACAGGTTTTGGAACAACATATGCTGCCATCTAAGCGCCGTCTTTTTCATGGACGCCCCTGCTTAATTCAGCAACACAATGCCAAGCCACATTCAGCACGTGTTACAACAGTGTGGCTTCGTAAAAAAAGAGTGTGGGTACTTTCCTGGCCCGCCTGCAGTCCAGACCTGTCTCCCATCGAAAATGTGTGGCGCATTATGAAGCGTAAAATACGACAGCGGAGATCCCGGACTGTTGAACGACTGAAGCTCACACGTAAAACAAGAATGGGAAACAATTCCACTTTCAAAGCTTCAACAATTAGTTTCCTCAGTTCCCAAACATTTATTGAGTGTTGTTAAAAGAAAAAGTGATGCAACACAGTGGTGAACATGCCTTTTCCCAGCTACTTTGGCACGTTTTGCAGCCATGAAATTCTAAGTTAATTATAATTTGCAAAAAAAAAAAAAGTTTATGAGTATGAACATCAAATATCTTGTCTGTGTAGTGCATTCAATTGAATATGGGTTGAAAAGGATTTGCAAATCATTGTATTCCATTTATATTTACATCTAACACAATTTCCCAACTCATATGGAAACGGGGTTTGTAGATCTTTTACTGATGTTGTGGAGGCAACATTGCACCGTAGATTCGTGATAAAGTGCGCAAGGGAGCGAGGCCTTCAAAAGCAGTGAATGAATGGACTGAGTGAGATAATAAAATGAAACCGCGTCGTCCCAGGGGGTCATCTTTCTCATTTTCATGCCAGCAATATTTGTCTTTGTCCTCCCTTCTGGCCCTGTGACGTATACCTTAAAGAAGGGCGCCTTCGTCATTTGATCGCCATCGGTGACCGGGGGAAGTTGAGGCGGGGGGGCAGGGAGATAAACTCTGAAGTCCATCATGGGAATTGAATGTTTGAAGGCTTGAGGTCTGGGCCCCACGGGCAGTTTGGGAATTTAATTAACGTCAGAATGAAGAAACTGCAACAGCTCACCACCAGGCGGCTGCTGATTTTTTTTTTTTTTGTCTGTCTTGAAAATATTCCCAGTCTGCAATTTCAGGCGGGGGAAAAAGTAGTTCAAGTGAAGATAAGAGTATGCAAAATGAAGTCTGGGCTAAATGAAAAGAGGAATAAAGGCACTTATGCAAGCACTCAAGGAGCGTGTAACCCAGGAACGTCACAGTAGGGGACAACTGGCACCATCCTGTGTCCACACACTGAAACGGAGAATGCACTTCATAAAAGAATGTATGGAATATTCATTATAGCTGTATTGCTTTAAAGATAAACTATACTAGATAGGTGCATTAAACCCATCTTTTTTCACCTCACTTATGGTTTTGATTGATGAAGTAAAGTACACTCTGCAACATGAAACATTAGCAGAAGGCAATTTGTTCTTTTAGTCGCATCTTCAGTTTCAGGGTGACCTCAGCAGCCCCCTTGCTGAACATAATGTATGTTCTAATTGCATACCTGGATCTTATTACCAGTCCATACATTCATTACACGTGCTACAAATATGAATATGCACACGAGAAGCTGTGCATGCATATTTACATGTGTAGGCGTTTTGTAGAAAACAAGAAGCAAAAAAGCAAGTATATTTTTATAATAAACATTAAAGTTTTATTAATGTGAGAAAGAAAAAGTTATCACTACACCCACTACTCAGGGCGGCCAAACACCCTCTAAGTAATGTTTAAATGTTCAACACCAAAAGGCAAGTATGCTTGGTAGGAAATGCTCGAACGTAAAGTAAGGTTCTACTCTTCCAAAATGGGCTAGCTTGATGCTAATTTATAATGGATTTTCCGTAGGCAGACTACAATTCCTAGTATCCCGACCCATGACTTCTTCCTGGAAGTGAAAACCAGTGGTGGTCAACAAAACCAAGATTTTTCTGTTGAACAACAAGCAGCGTGCAAACTATCTGAGTACAAAAGTGTCATGATCTGTTTATTTTTGGACTCCCTCAGTTCCTGTTTTGTGCACCCCTGGGTTTGTTTTAGTTGCCATGGGTGCACATTTTTATCACCTGCCTCTGATTAGTGTCCGGGATGCTCACCTGCTGCCGGGCACTAATCAGAGATCTACTTATTCCCGTTTCTCGCCACGCTCGGCCTGGCTTCCTTGTTTGCTAAATGCAACAGTTATGTTTGGATATATTACTGCTTCTTGATTCTTAATTCCTGTGCTAAGTTGTTACCTTAGCCTCTGCGTGCGATCGGCACGCATCCCTATTGTTTGTTTCCTGTGTGCTTGTATTTCCGTGTATGATTTATGAGAAATAAATCATATTCTTACCTGCACGCTTCGTCTGGAGTCGTCTGTCTGCATCCTGGGAGAACGACCCCGCATAAACATGCGACCCAACCGTGACACAAAAGAGGCTTAAATCTTCCTGGGCTTCTACGTCAGTCGTGTCCCCAGACATATTGAACGATTGTGCTCCAGACGCCATTCTACACAGCAAGACAAATAGAAACTGGGAAAAGCATGGAGGTCTACAACTTCTTTGTGTGTGGCTGGGTCAAAGTTTTGGTATCATGACTATCCTATGCTTGGCACTCAGCATCAAGGGTTGGAATTGGGGGTTATTAAATCACCAAAAATTATTGCCGGGCGCGGCGCCGCTGCTGCCCACTGCTCCCCTCACCTCCCAGGGGGTGATCAAGGGGATGGGTCAAATGCAGAGGACAAATTTCATTACACCTAGTGTGTGTGTGACAATCATTGGTACTTTAACTTAACTTTAACTTTACACATACAAACTGTAGCACACAAAAAAGCAAATTTAATTAAAAAAAACGTTATTATGGTCTTACCTTTACTTATAAAATAAGTCCATGAGCCGCTGTTGTGCTGGATTAATGCACCCCCTGACGAGAGTGTTATATCAACTAAAGCCCTCACTTAAACTTTCCACGTGCAAGATTGAATCTATTTAAAAAAGTGTAACCGAGGGTTTATAAATGTCGCCTATACTGTATGAAACTACAAAATAACAAACACGGAGGCTCCAGTTTACACGAGGACCACTTTATTCACCTTCTTTCAAAAACGTCCGCTCCACTCCAACGTGTCATCACTTCCGCTCTTAGCGCCTTCAAAATAAGAGCTCAAGGCATATACTGTATAACAGCGCATAACAGGAACTTAACATCACAAAGAGGAAAGCCCATAAAAATAGGTTACAAAAGCTATTTAATAAGAAGTCAAAAAGTGCAAAAACAATAATGTTCGTGTTGGAGGAGTTGTGAATTAGGTACACCTGCTGTCTGCAGGTGTACCTAATGTTGTGGCCCTGCAGTCATTCACAACTCCTCCAACACGAACATTATTGTTTTTGCACTTTTTGGCTTCTTATGAAATAACTTTTTTAAATAGATTCAATCTTGCACGTGGAAAGTTTAAGTGTGGGCTTTAGTTGATATAAAACTCCCGTCAGGGGTTGCCGTGCATTCTACGGCGGGGGTGCAGGAGGCGAGCCTCAGCCAGTGCGTCTTTTGCAGCCGTTTTATGATCGCTCAGCACAAGAAATACGTTACACACATACAGTTGTTGACAAAATACACTGTACATTATATACCTCAGCTAACTAAACTATGGAAATGTATAATATAGTTCATATAGCAATACGGTCTCACTGCACAGCAGGCCAGCAGTTAGCCGAGTCCGCAATCCATGGTGAGGCACAACGCAGTGACCTGCCTCAACTGGCTGCTGTTCACCGTCTCTTCTCAGTATTTGAACGGCAAATGTGAAAATTCAGCGATTTTAAATAAAAATAATCTAAAACGGGTGAAGTTAAATGGAAAATAACTTTATAGTATAATCACTGGATACATATAACAATTTAATAAAAAAAAATTCTTTTTACATTTTTTTTCTTTCCATGATGGCAAGTGAGGCCCCGCCTCACCTGCCTCTAGTGACTGCACGTCACTGCTATCCAGGATACATGTGCATCTTTTTGCTCGGGGAAGGTTGCATTTCATGATTTAACTTTGCGTCTACTGATGTTTGTTGATGTTGCACGCGCCGTTTATGAGTAACATGTTTTTCCCTGTCTTTATCGAAGTATAACTATAGATGTCAACATTGCCTATGTGCTGAAAGCTTCATTTATGATTGCTGCCTTTGGTAAAAACTTAACTCGTAGGTTTTGCTGACATTTACTTTCTTTTATTTAAACTCTCCGAGCTGGTGGTTTTCGAAACACTCGTAGCAAACATGTGTTTAAGAAATGTAAATATTAAGATAATACCTAAACGGGAAATAATAAAATAAGCACTGTATTTTCTGGACCATAAGGCGCACCGGATTATAAGGCGCACGGCCGATGAATGGTCTATTTTTTTAAAATCTTTTTTCATATACAAGGCGCCAGAGGTGGGACCAAGTCACTGCTTTGCAAGTCACAAGTAAGTCTCAAGTCTTTGCCCTCAAGTCTCGAGTCAAGTCCCGAGTCAAGACAGGCAAGTCCGAGTCAAGTCCAAAGTCAAGACTGGAAAGTCTCAAGTCAAGTCCCAAGTCCTGCATTTTGAGTTTCGAGTCCTTTCAAGTCGTTTTAACCACAGACTAATGTATTTACACAGATTGTATATGCTTTTAAAACGCTGTATTTATTTATTAAAACAAGTGCATTTGAAATTGCAGGGAAAAAGATAGTGGTGACATTGCACTTCAAAATAGCACTATTAACCAGTCATTTTAAACATGTAACTCATTCCTTTACAGAATAAACACATTTGAAAAAACAAGTGCAACTGTACTTATTTGCACAAAAGTGTTAACATTGTATTTCCATGGCATATTGCATTGTATCTAGTTCCACAGCAGTTTTTATCCTGTTCTTACCTTATCTCATTGATCTCATCTCATACTGTGTGTGTTGATGTGTGCGTACACATGAAAAACATAACAATTATATGAACATAGCAATGAACAGAGTTGTACTTTTTAGATATCAGGGCCCTATGGAATTTGTACACATATTCTTAATATAGTATACATTTTAACTGACCTTTATTTGACTATGTTTGTCTTTTTGTAGGAGGCTAAAATACGCGGTGCTGCTGACCACCGTCTAACGTTACGTTACTGTGTGTGATACATTGACTAACGTAATGTTACTGTGTGTGATACATTGACTAATGTTACGTTACTGTGTGTGATACATTGACTAACGCAACGTTATGTGTAGGTACCTCATGCAACCCTGCTTAAAAAAAATCACTTGACAAAAAGTATGAATAAGGTAGCGAACTGCAGTGGACGCAACAGATTGCCGTGTTTGCAATGACGTTATAACCATAGACATCTTATAAGTAGACGCAGCATTGGTTGCTGTGACGTGAGCAATTTGGCCGCCATCTTGAAGTGGTGATGAGGAGTCGGCGAGCAGCCTAAACTGACAGTTGACAGGTAGAAAACAAAGATGCCGGGCTGGTGTCCAGCGTTTTCCTGCTCAAATGAGCGGACTTTTGAAAATAGGAATCGGGGGATTACTTTTCACAAGTAAGATTTAACATTAACGTACTATTGGTTGTATTTTATGAAAATAATATTACCACAGAGTTGAGAAGGAGCAAAGATCTTCGATATTTGTATGTGAAAATCACAAAGAAATCTTTTGGGGGAGGATGACGCCCCTACAGGGGTTTGGTTTACAAACTTTCAGCCCCACCTAAAACAAAATTCACCAGCCGTCACTGATTATGATGCATTCTCATTTTAGGCAAAGTATAAGACAATACTTTCTTAACAGTATAATTGTAACCAGGAATAAGTCTTCAAGTAACAATATTCAAATACTAACATTGTTGGGTAAGACAGAATTTGGTTTTATTCTGAATCCAGTGAAACAGATTGGTGGTTTTAGCTGATATAAAGACTTTCAGGTGTTTACATATGTTTAAGTATTTGGCAGACGCTTTTATCCAAAGCGACTTACATAAAAAAATACATATAAAACAATCACTGCAAACATTATCATTTAAGGGAAGAATGTAATAGAAAATATCAATACAAAGTGTCAAGACAGAATAAACTCTCTGCTGCTGAAGCAACAGAGATACAGTCTATAAGATATAGAGATATCTAATGTATTCATACATTGTTTATGTAGGATACACGCATGTATATATAACCTAATCATATTGTTTCTTCATTCTAAAAAAAGCTTACCGTTTTTTTCCCCCTTCTCTGGGATTATATTCCCAGTTTTGATCTCGGACGTCTGGTCACTTATAGCGTATAAGAATATTATATTACTGTTAAGCAAACTATGAATAATAAAACACGCCTAAACATGTGTCTGTTATCATAGCTACACGTATGACTAAAAAGCGCGTGAAAATCAATGGTATTCAGTGAGGTAAGATGAATTAAATGCGCTGACAGTTAATTGCTCCTGCCAAATGAATTGCACTGAGTGGAGCGGATGACCACTCCAAGATGGCGGCAACGCGTCTCGTCTGCGCCAGTAGGCAGTAGCGCTCCATGCTGCGTTTACTTATAAGATGTCTATGGTTATAACGTTAGCAGTGAGTTTATAGCCTCACTGATTTAATTACACAGCAAATAAAAGTCACGGTACTTAGCCAATAAACGTTAGCTTACATTCAAAACTTACCCTTCTTTGTGCAACTTCAAATGTCGAATGAAGTTGGAAGTTATTGCGTCTCCGTCTGTAATATTCGAACTGCGTGATTTGCATACGGCAATTCGTTTTCTGTTGACCAAGTCGTAGTTTTTATACCCGAACGAAACCAACTTTGGCATAATTGTTTCTCACTGGCATGTTGGACAACTCTTGTTCATTGGTTGTACTGCAATTTGATTGGATGAATGCTGTGTGATGAAAACAACGTAGATCTAATTTGATTGGCTGTTGTACTGAGAGCACACCAGCTGACAGGAATAACACGCAGATAGACACAGAGGAAGAAAATGAAAAATACAGAGCGCTCCCAAATAACTTTTTAAGCTTTGGGTTTTGGGGAAAGTAGCAAGTCATGTCAAGTCAAAAGGCTCAAGTCCAAGTGAAGTCACAAGTCATTGATGTTAAAGTCTAAGTCGAGTTGCAAGTCTCTTCACATTTTGTCAAATCGAGTCTAAAGTCATCAAATTCATGACTCGAGTCTGACTCGAGTCCAAGTCATGTGACTCGAGTCCACACCTCTGCAAGGCGCACCGGATTATAGGGTGCATTAAAGGAGACATATTATTATTATTTTTTTCTAAATTGAAAACACTTCCTTGTTGTCTACATAACATGTAATGGTGGTTATTTGGTCAAAATGTTGCATAGATTATGTTTTACAGATCATCTTCAAGCCGCTTTCTGACAGTCGCTTCCGGATGCGCCGTTTTGTGAGCGGTCTTATTTACGTGGCTCACCTTTGCCTCATAAGAAGATAGAGAAAAAGAAGAAGCTTATCGACGGCGTCGGTATGGACTACAAAGGCAGATGCGCGCAGTTTTTCAGGATTTATGCAGATCCCAACTACAGATCAGCAGGTACCAAAAGGTAAGAAAAGTTGCTTTTGCATAATATTGAAAAACAAAATGCCAGATAATATGTTTTACATTATACACACACCATAATAATACTTGTACGTTGAAGCACATCCAACTGTGCAGCCTACACTTATCTCTTATGTTTGACTGCCATCTACTGGTCACACTCATCATTACACCATGTACCAAATAAAATTGCTTCGAGGTGGGTAAGCCCAACCAAACTTAGTCCTTACTTTAGGCGCACCGAGTTATAAGGCGCACTGTCGAGTTATGAGAAGAAAAAAAGGATTTTAAGTGCACCTTATAGTCCGGAAAATACGGTATATCAAACAAACCTTTAACAAAGTGATCACTGCAAACTCATGCTTTTCTCGTCGTTTTGTAAAATCTTGCACTACTCCTCCTTTTTTTATTACTTCTCCAGGAACTCTGAAGAAACGGGAACAACAGGTAATTATTTTTTCAAAACCTGCTTTTTAGGTCTTAAACAAGTCAACTATGTTTGCAGTGCAAGATGCAATACAGTTTTTATGTCATCATTTTGTAAAGACCACTCAGATCCATCACTGTGTTTCTGTTCATTAATTTCACTCAATACATCAATCTATTCATTTTCTATTACTTGTCTCTATAATAACATATAAAATGATAGTAATAAAGTAATAAATAAGGTAAAATAATATTAATGTATGGCATTCATGTTCATTCACAGACCATCAAATATATTTAAAAAAAGAATACAATCAATTAGCATATTAGGTGAGTGTGCATTTTGTAAAAAATAGGAATTCTTTTTCGTATTTATGTTGCACACATTTGAGTGATGAACCGGAAGCTAGTAATGACAGCTACCAACGTATATGTGACTGTGTCGTGTGTGTATTATATAAATAAAATGTTATTTGAGTAGATTAATATTGGCCTGTGGATTACTGGATCGCTAAAAGGCTAACTAATGTCTTGGAAGTGCAACTGCAAGGCTAATGAAACTCGAAATTGTATAAGAAACAAGATATAACAATTGGACAGCATAGTTATAATAAGCTAATTTTTGAATACAATTTCATAAAAAAATAAAATTTTATCATCAAACACTGGGGACCTTCGTATTGTGAGGCGTATGCACTAAACCCTGTGCCACCGTCTGCCGAGACTGAAATTGTATTTGGAAAAAAATGTAATAGAAGGACAAAAAATATGAATTTTCCAGAAAAAAATTATATTTCTATAAAAATGTGAAGGTAATATTATTTTTTATTTTTTTTAAATGACTGTCAAATCACTTTGAGAAAAAGAGAATAAAGTGTTATTTAATGAAAGCTAATTAACTATATTGCAAAAAAAAAAGTCCTATTACTGTAATAGTTTAAGAAAATGTTTAAATGTCACACAAATGAGCTTCTATTATTGCAATTTTTTTTTGCAATATTTAGAGATTACAGTTGTATTTTATAAAAATAAAGTTGTAATAATAGTTGTAATTAAAGTCATTATTATACAAAAATCCAGTTTCAATATTACAAAAAAATTGTATGAAAATGAATAATTGCCTAAAATTAAGGGAAGAAGGTTGAAGTCAAATTGGTATGGTTAAAGAGAGGATTGGCTACAGGTCTTCTGCGTTTCATCTTTTCAGTGTACCACAAAAAATATGAACTGGTATGAAGGATATTAAATACGAGACGATTCATATTTTTCATAAACTAAAAAAAAATATGAAACAAACCCAACAACAGAAAATAACAAGCCTGACTTGCACCAAACCATAATTATCCTGCTCATTAGGGAGGTATTATTCTTTCTTATCAATCTCAGTGATGCAGATTCCCTTTCTCATAATGAACCTGCAATATGGCAGCGGAACTCATTAGACAGAATTGGAAATGCACGCATCCATCATGTAAACACTTCTTCCTGCTGCAAAGTATCGCAACGCCGTTGCCATTTTTCACCTGAGAAACAAGGCAGGTTGATAAGAAAGGAGGACACGTGGGTGATTGTTTGTGTACTACAATATACAAGATAATTCATATCAATTAGCGGCGCTCTTCTGCACAGAGTTGAAAAAAAATGGGAGTCTATTTGCGTTGTAATCAAAGTAGACACGAAGTGTGTCGTCAGTAGTTTGTTAACAGCGTACCACTTTGCAAAAACGAGGCGAGGAAAAGCTTGTTTGCTTTGAGCGTGACCTCCTGAAGTCCCCATTTCCACTTTTCCCATCTCTAGAGGTTTGATGTTGGACGAGATTAAAGCAAATATCTGAAGACGCACATCAGGGGTGTACAAGAACTCGTGTGAAGTTAAGTGCCTCTGAAAGCAAAATCTGTAACAAGACTTCTGATTGACTCAGTGGATGAAAGTAGTACTTATGTTTGAGACCAATGTGTAAGGAATGTGGTACTGTTTGGTGTTTTTAACTAGGCTATCTTCGATTCAAGACTATTAATAGTTCAATCTGATTCCTTTCAAATTTTAGGGCTGTGCCCATCGTTCTGCCACCGATCAGAATCCGATGGTTTTCGTGAAAAAGAATGTTGCCGATTAATGCCATTTAATGCCGATTACTATAGCTCTTGAATGTAAACAAAGGTGGGCGTATTGATAGAACTTGACAGTAACGATAGAGTAGGCCGATACCATGATAGTATCAGGTCGATACCACAGTGGTCCATCGTGTCAAAAGGGTGAAAATACATCTGAAAACTTTTGACACGTTGACTTAATTTGTAAGATATGCAGAACAGCTCTGAAATACGCTGGATATTTACTTTTTATTGGCTAAGACTTCTGTTCTATTCTATTTGTACATTTTATTTGATTATTTTTAATATGGTAAATGGTAAATGGGTTATACTTGGGTACTCAAAGCGCTTTGACACTATTTCCACATTCCCCCATTCACACACACATTCACACACTGATGGCGGGAGCTGCCATGCAAGGCCCTAACCACGACCCATCAGGAGCAAAGGTGAAGTGTCTTGCTCAACGACACAACGGACGTGACGAGGTTGGTAGAAGGTGGGGATCGAACCAGGAACCGTCAGGTTGCTGGCACGGCCACTCTCCTAACGCGCCACGCCGTCCCCATCAAATATCGACCCATCAAACAAAATATGTTAATTCAGCAAGTCTTTTTTTGGTCCATGTCTAAAAATAAATATATTTTACATGTGATTCTGTCTGTCTTTTTTCTTTATCTTTGCCTTACAGCATCTTTGGGGATATATTATATGTTGTGTTTTACAAATGTGAAAATACTAAAATACCTCCACATTCGGGAGATTGGGGGGTGGGGGGGTTAAGGGGGAGGAGTATATTTATAGCTAGAATTCACTTAAATTCAAGTATTTCCTTTATATACTATATATATACAAGTAAAATAAATACTTGACTTTCAGTGAATTCTAGCTATATATAAATATGTATTTTATTATATATATATATATATATATATATATATATATATATATATATATATATATACATATACATATATATATATATATATATATATATACATATACATATAAATAAAATAAATACTTGAATTTCAGTGTTCATTTATTTACGGTACACATATACACACATAACACTCCTCTCTACTCATTGTTGTATTTGAAAGTGCAATGCTTTGCAGCCAGTAGCACAGCCTTTAATGGAGCATAGATATGGGCAGTGTAATATTCTGGGTTGGAGTCAATAACCAGGCGAGGTGATGAAGTTACATCTCTTTACTTCATACTTCAGAACCGACTCCCACACTTGCCGTCAGGATGCGCAACACAACGTAAACCGTTGGCCAACCAAAAAGTAACCACAGTCTGCGGTCTTTTTAAACTGTTGGCCAACTAAAAAGTAACTTTTTGGTAGGCCAACGGTTTACGTTGTATTGCGCACCCTGACGGCAAGTGTGGGAGTCGGTTCTGAAGTATGAAGTAAAGAGCGGACGTGACGACAGGCTGTCCTCATTCAGGTCCGCACGGACCAGGAGGGAGCGTGCCTTAAGTCCGGCTGGAAATCGGGAGAAATTCGGGACAATGGTTGTCCCGGGAGATTTTCGGGAGAGGCACTGAAATTCGGGAGTCTCCCGGAAAATTCGAAAGGTTGGCAAGTATGCTGTTCAGTTTGTGTTAGAAAACGTTCGGCCTTTTGTCCGATCAGTTAATGCTCATAGACTCAGCTTGGACGGATCCAGTCTGAGTGATTGGTGCCAAGGTCCCAACTATGTATCCTCTAACAGGAGGAGCTTTTCACAGGAAGGAAAGCATTTGTTCTTTCGTGATGTTAAAAAATGTGTCTATCAACAAATGTTAACCATCTACGCAAATCATTCATACACAGTATCGAATTGTTCATACACTATATTGAATCTTTTCTAATCCTTGCGTTTTTAAAATATATTGTTTTTGAATCGTATTGTAACCAATGTATCTAGATGCATAGTCAATTGCCCATCAAAGAGATGTACCAGCCTAGAATTATGTTACAAGAGAAAGTAACCCCAAGAATCGGAATAGAATCAGGAGTTATTGTAAGGTTCCTATCCCTAGCATTTTTTGTTTATTTAATTTAATCATATATACACAGTGTTGGCACTAGGACTTTTCAAAATGGGATCCCAGGGACCCTATCAAGTCATAAAAATGGGGTACCACTTTTTTGTAACGGTTTTGAAAACAAATGATAATGTATGCATTATCCTGTTATATCTCACATTTTAAATTATGTTTTGAAAAAAGATTGTCATAAACGTTACTTAATTCATTGAAAAAATAATACAACAAAAAAAAAAGATTTATGCATATGTAAATGTATTCAGTTATCACCATTCATTCACTTTCTTCTTTCCTTCATGGATCTAAACTTTACCGCTGCCGGTAGTTTTTTCTATATTTTTATTTATTAAGTTGTCGGTGTTTTTATTTCAGTATAAAAGTGTAAAACGTTTTTTGCTTCGGTCATCAAATGATGATAATGGTGTGCCAGGGCATACATACATTATTTATTTAACGCTTAAATCTCTAGAGTCTACAACCACTTCAGATCTATCCGTCAATTCTGAGTTGTTTCTTTTTATGTTATGTTTGTTATAATGGTTTCATGTTTTTTAAAGTTGTCCGAGTGCAAACTGAGGCAGTATTTGTGATTGATAAAACTTTCGGCGATTCAAAATGTAAGAAATTGTACCGGAAAGTTCATTACTTTGAAGACGATTAATAAAAACAAGGAGAATGCATGGTCGGTAAAAAAAAAAAAAAGAAATCCGCGCCCCGGGGAGACGTGAACTTCCGGAAATGCGCATCCTTTCTGATTTCAATGCGAAAAAAGACACAAAAAGTTTGTTAACGTCAACAGTGTATATATATATATATATATATATATATATATATATATATATATATACAGTATATTTAATAACAACTTATAATGACCACTTCACTGTTATCACCGCTGCTACCACTACCACTAATATTTTCAATAACAATGAACGTGTGAGCACAAGTCATTCACTTTTTACACCACTTATTAGGGTTCACCGACTTTGGGCAAGAGGTGGGGTATATATATATATATATATATATATATATATATACTGGGCATGACGTTAAAGTGCATCCGGCAGTGGAGGCTCCTCTATGAGGTCTTGGGGCACTAGGAGGTTAACCCCTTTACTACTGTTACCCCAGGTGGCCCTTGGCAAAGGCCTAGTACCTGACTGCACCCTAGCCAGGGATACAGTGAAGACCTCAACGGCGGAGCAGGCGGAAGACGGTAGATTTAAGAACTACCACAACGGCTGCAATGGCGGAAGAAGGCTGCAGCAGAAAAGGGTCCCCAGTCGTCTTGGACTCCATGCCACTGGACCCTGTCAAGGCATCCTCCATAAAGGGATACACCCCTACCAGGAGGATTGTCATACTCGTTTCGAGTGACCACCGATGATGATGATGATGATGAGATATATATATATATATATATATATATATATATATATATATATATATATATATATATCAGTGACGTGCGGTGAGGTTCATGACTGGTGAGGCACTGACTTCATCACAGTCAGATTTACAAACATATGAACCCTAAAGAGTATCTTATTCACCATTTGATTGGTAGCAGTTAACGGGTTATTTTTAAAAGCTCATACCAGCATTCTTCCCTGCTTGGCACTCAGCATCAAGGGTTGGAATTGTGGGTTAAATCACCAACAATTATTCCCGGGCGCGGCGCCGCTGCTGCCCACGGCTCCCCTCACATCCCAGGGGGTGAGCAAGGTGATGGGTCAAATGCAGAGGACACATTTCACCACACCTAGTGTGTGTGTGACAATCATTGGTACTTTAACTTAACTTTAACTTTACACATACAAACTGTAGCACACAAAAAAGCACATTTAATAAAAAAAACGTTATTATGGTCTTACCTTTACTTATAAGTGCGGGAACAGTGGTGTTCGTGTTGGAGGAGTTGTGAATGAATGAAATATGAAATCCGTGCTGCAGTCTGCAGGTGTACCTAATGTTGTGTCCCTGCAGTCGTTCACGGCTCCTCCGGCGCGAGCAATGTTGTTTTTGCACTTTTTGGCTTCTTGTTAAGTGACTTTTTTTGGTGGATTCGGTCTTGCACGTGGAGGGTTTGGGTGTGGGCTTTGGTTGGTGTGGCGCTCCCGTCGGGGGGTGCACTCTGCGGTGGAGGTGCAATAACCGGCACCAGGAGGCGGGATTACGCGAGCCTCACACAGTGCGTCTTCGCAGCAGTTTTATGATTGCTCAGCACAAGAAATACTTTACACACATACAGTTGTTGACAAAATACACTGTACATTATATACCTCAGCTAACTAAACTATGGAAATGTATAATATAGTTCATATAGCAATACGGTCTCACTGCACAGCAGGCCAGCAGTGAGCCGAGTCCGCAATCCATTGTGAGGCACAATTGAGTGACGTGCCTCAACTGGCTGCTGCACCGTCTCTTCTCAGTATTTGAACGGCAAATGTGAAAATTCAGCGATTTTGAATAAAAACAATCTAAAACTGGTGAAGTTAAATGGATAATAACTTTATAGTATAATCACTGGATACATATAACAATTTAATTTTTTTCTTTCTTTTTACATTTTTTTTCTTTCCATGATGGCAGGTGAGGCCCCGCCTGTATGAAAATACAGGTGGCTACTCTGTTAAGGTGCAGTTGAAATACAATACAAACAATAATATTTTAAAATGCAGTATTACGATGAGAGTTGTAACTAACGATTATATTGATAGTCGATTAGTCAACGATTATCCTAATTAGTCGGATAATAAAGCGTACACATATTTAATGGCTCTGATTTTACCATCGACTTCTAAATGCAGCTTTTGTTAATTTAGGTATGTGCTTACGAACAACAAAAAATACTAATTCATTCATGAATATGTATTCATACTGTCTGTTACTGTGTTGCTCATTCAGCTGTTACAAAAATTTAAATTACTTTTACGATGTTGTCAATTTAAAAGAAAGGAAAGGCAAATTGCTAAAAAAAAATAAAAAATAACTTTGTCTATGTATTAAAAAAAAACTGTTTAAAATAGCAGCAATAAAAACAAACAACAAAACACAATTTTGTTTTCCAGATATTGACATAATACCTCCGCTTTAAATGCTAACGTATCACAGATGTACTGCCATAAAAACAATGTCCGCTTTTCAATACGAGCAAGGTATTCATGTTTTTTAACAAGAATAAGAGGAAATGTTCTCATACTTTACATCTTATCCCTAGCGAGGATTTTGCGAGTAGCTCCTGGAAAAACACGAGTGATGACTTCACGACTATTGTCGACAAATATAATTGCCGCCGACAAATTTAATTGTCAACAATGTCGACTAATCGTTGCAGTCCCTAATTATGATTCAATTAAGGACTACTTTTAATTCACAAATACCTTATGAGTCGTTATGTGTACATACATATATACCAGTGACGTGCGGTGAGGTTGATGGCTGGTGAGGCACTGACTTCATCACAGTCAGATTTACAAACATATGAACCCTAAAGAGTATCTTATTCACCATTTGATTGGCAGCAGTTAACGGGTTATATTTAAAAGCTCATACCAGCATTCTTCCCTGCTTGGCACTCAGCATCAAGGCTTGGAATTGGGGGTTATTAAATCACCAAAAATGATTCCCGGGCGCAGCGCCGCTGCTGCCCACTGCTCCCCTCACCTCCCAGTGGGTGATCAAAGGGATGGGTCAAATGCAGAGGACAAATTTCATTACAGCTAGTGTGTGTGTGACAATCATTGGTACTTTAACTTAACTTTAACTTTACACATACAAACTGGAGCACACAAAAAAGCACATTTAATAAAAAAAACTTTATTATGGTCTTACCTTTACTTATAAAATAAATCCATGAGCCGCTATTGTGCTGGATTAATGCAATCCCTGATGAGAGTGTTATATCAACTAAAGCCCTCACTTAAACTTTCCACGTGCAAGATTGAATCTATTTAAAAAAGTTTAACCGAGGGTTTATAAATGTCACCTATACTGTATGAAACTACAAAATAACAAACACGGAGGGTCCAGTTTACACGAGGACCACTTTATTTACCTTCTTTCAAAAACTCGTCACTTCCGTTCTTAGCGCCTTTAAAATAAGAGCTCAAGGCATATACTGTATAACAGCGCATAACAGGAACTTAACATCACAAAGAGGAAAGCCCATAAAAATAGGTTACAAAAGTTATTTAATAAGAAGCCAAAAAGTGCAAAAACAATAATGTTCGTGTTGGAGGAGTTGTGAATTAGGTACACCTGCAGTCTGCAAGTGTACCTAATGTTGTGGCCCTGCAGTCATTCACAACTCCTCCAACACGAACATTATTGTTTTTGCACTTTTTGGCTTCTTATGAAATAACTTTTTTAAATAGATTCAATCTTGCACGTGGAAAGTTTAAGTGTGGGCTTTAGTTGATACAACACTCACGTCAGGAGTTGCCGTGCATTCTACGGCGAGGGTGCAGGAGGCGAGCCTCAGCCAGTGCGTCTTTTGCAGCCGTTTTATGATCGCTCAGCACAAGAAATACGTTACACACATACAGTTGTTGACAAAATACACTGTACATTATATACCTCAGCTAACTAAACTATGGAAATGTATAATATAATTCATATAGCAATACGGTCTCACTGCACAGCAGGCCAGCAGTTAGCCGAGTCTGGAATCCATGTTGAGGCACTGAGTGACGTCTCTTCTCAGTATTTGAACGGCAAATGTGAAAATTCAGAGATTTTAAATAAAAATAATCTAAAACGGGTGAAGTTAAATGGAAAATAACTTTATAGTATAATCACTGGATACATATAACAATTTAATTAAAAAATAATATTTTTAAATTTTTTTTCTTTCCATGATGGCAGATGAGGCCAAGCCTCACCTGCCTCTAGTGACTGCACGTCACTGATATATACATATATAAATATATACAGTATATATATATATATATATATATATATATATATATATATATATATATATATATATATATATATATATATATATATACAGTGTTGGCGCTAGGAATTTTCAAAATGGGGTCCCAGGGACCCCATCAAGTCATAAAAATGGGGTCCCACAGTAAATGTTTGGGGTCCAATTTTTTTTTGTAACCGTTTTGAAAACAAATGATAAATGTATGCATTATCCTGTTATATCTCACATTCTATATTGTGTTTTGGAAAAAGGTTGTCATAAATGTTATTTAATTTATTAAAAAAATAATACAAAAGAAAACGTTTTTATGCATATGTAAAATTATTTAGTTATAAACATTCATTCACTTTCTTCTTTCCTTCATGGATCTAAACTTTACCGCTGCTGGTAGTTTCTTCTATATTTGTATCTAATAAGTTGTAGGTGTGTTTATTTCAGTATTAAAGTGTAAAAAGTGTTTTGCTTGGGTCATGAAATTATGATAATCGTGTGCCAGGGCATACATACATTATTTATTTAACGCTTAAATTTCTAGAGTCTACATCAACTTTAGATCTATCCGTCAATTCTAAGCTTTTTTAATGTATTTTTTATGTTGTTTTTTTGTTTTCTGCCCTTTTTGTTAAAGAAAACTATGTTGTTTTTTTATGGCAAACACAAAATATGCAAAATCTTACACCAAAAATATTTTTCAAAGTGGAATATTTGATGTGAAGTAGTCGAAGCCTTGGATAGGTCAATAATTCATAAAAACATTGATTTTGATTCAATATTATGTTTTGAGCAATGCCAGATTTAAAGAAAAAAAAACAGCTTTGTTTTATTAGTCAACATTGCAACTTTTTCTAAATTACACTTCACCTGTAAGCTTTTTTATTCCACTTTTGTTATGTTTTTGTTTATTTTAATAGTATTTTTAGAATGTGCCGTGGGCCTTTAAAACATTAGCTGCGGGCAGCAAATGGCCTCCGGGCCACACTTTTGACACCCCTGCTATAGATAATAACAAATTAAATCTGAGAAGTCTATTGATAAAAAGCAGAACCTGATGAAGCATGCGCGTTTATCATAACGCGCATGCGTCAGCACCTCTGCTTCAGTAAACAATGACGGTGATGACGTCACTGTCAGCTAACTGGTCAGCCACTTCTCCAAGAGGCTCTTTTTGAACACTTCTCGCACATTAACACTTCAAAAGGCAATTATTTTCCCCGTTTGTTGACTTGCAAAGTATGTTTTTGGGGTGGAGGAGTCTGGTCGGGTGCTTGTTAGCTTGAAGCTAACAGCTAGCCTGTCTCCATCCTCGAATTATGTCGATCCAGCGGAAGATACAAGTGAAGTTTCCTTTGACTCACAAAGACTAAAACAAGTCATTTACTGGAGACATGGCACAGGATGAAGTTAAAAAGGTTGACTTTGCACTCACCTTAGTGTTTACCATGAAGTCTTTCTTTTGACAGCCGCTCACGGTAAAGTTGTCCAAGTGCAAACTGAGGCAGTATTTGTCATTGATAAAATTTTCAGCGAATCAAAATTTAAGAAATTGTACCGGAAAGTTCATTACTTTGAAGACGACCAATAAAAATGCAATAAACAGGGACGGAAAATATAAACTAAACTAAACACCGTCGGAAAGCGATAAATCGTAAAAAAAAACAAGCAAACCGGATTTTTGATCCGGAGAAGGCGCGTCGGTAAAAAAACAAAAACAATCAGTTTTTCAAGGACGTGCATTTCCGGAAGTCTGCGCGTCCTTTCTGATTTCAATGCGTAAAAAGACATAAAAAGGGCGTTAACACCAACAGTGCATATATATTATGCACCAGGCAGTTGTAAACATTGCACATGGATTGCTGGAGATTTACAGAAAAAAATATTTACCCTCCTGAGAAGTCATTGTTAATTCATGCGCGAAGGAGATGAGATGAAAGGCTTTTAAATTCACAGACTGGCCATGCCCACACTTTTTTTTACACACTTATTGGCATCAATTAGGCACACCTGCACAAGATAATGTCGTTTTTGAGAGTAAGTCTACAGTGATGTGCATCATACAAAGCAGTGTTTCCAATATTGTGGCCGGTCTTATTTACCTGGCTCAACTTCAACGGCATATTATCCCCAGCATCTTTGTTGTAGTTTTTAGAGCTTCCATATGGAGTCTACTGACTACTAAGTCTACTAAGTTAGAACTATACGCTACTTTGTATTCGAAATTGCAACAGCAGAGGATGCATGTGCATGTATGAGCCAGTCTGCCCAACAACAAGAGGATAGAGCAGTGGTTCTTAACCTTGTTCGAGGTACTGAACCCCACCACTTTCATATGCGCATAACCCTTCTTTAGTGAAAAATAAAATGTATTTTTCTTAATTTATTCTTAATTTATAAATATTAATCATGAAATGATTAACATTATATTATAGGCCTACTGAAATGCGATTTTCTTATTTAAACGGGGATAGCAGGTCCATTCTATGTGTCATACTTGATCATTTCGCGATATTGCCATATTTTTGCTATAAGGATTTAGTAGAGAACATCGACGATAAAGTTTGCAACTTTTGGTCGCTGATAAAAAAGCCTAGCCTGTACCGGAAGTAGCAGACGATATGCGCGTGATGTCACAGGTTGTGGAGCTCCTCACATCCGCACATTGTTTACAATCATGGCCACCAGCAGCGAGAGCGATTCGGACCAAGAGAGCGACGATTTCCCCATTAATTTGAGCGAGTACGAAAGATTTGTGGATGAGGAAAGTGAGAGTGAAGGACTAGAGGGCAGTGGGAGCGATTCAGATAGGGAATATGCTGTGAGAGGCGAGTGGGACCTGATATTCAGCTGGGAATGACTAAAACAGTAAATAAACACAAGACATACAGTATATATACTCTATTAGCCACAACACAACCAGGCTTATATTTAATATGCCACAAATTAATCCCGCATAACAAACACCTCCCCCCTCCCGTCCATATAACCCGCCAATACAACTCAAACACCTGCACAACACACTCAATCCCACAGCCCAAAATACCGTTCACCTCCCCAAAGTTCATACAGCACATATATTTCCCCAAAGTCCCCAAAGTTACGTACGTGACATGCACATAGCGGCACGCACTTACGGGCAAGCGATCAAATGTTTGGAAGCGGCAGCTGCATGCGTACTCACGGTACCACGTCTGCGCATCCAACTCAAAGTCCTCCTGGTAAGAGTCTCTGTTGTCCCAGGTTCTCCACAGGCCAATGGTAAAGCTTGACTGTCATCTTTCGGGAATGTAAACAATGAAACACCGGCCGTGTTTGTGTTGCTGCAGTCGGACGCAATACACCGCTTCCCACCTACAGCTTTCTTCTTTGCTGTCTCCATTGTTCATTGAACAAATTGAAAAATATTCACCAACACAGATGTCCAGAATACTGTGGAATTTTGCGATGAAAACAGACGACTTAATAGCTGGCCACCATGCTGTCCCAAAATGTCCTCTACAATCCGTGACATCACGTGCAGGCGTCATCATACCGAGACGTTTTCAGCAGGATATTTCACGCGAAATTTAAAATTGCACTTTAGTAAGCTAACCCGGCTGTATTGGCATGTGTTGCAATGTTAAGATTTCATCATTGATATATAAACTATCAGACTGCGTTTCAGTAGGCCTTTAAAGAAATACTAATAAAGATATATTTTACATACACAACGTTACAGGAATGTACACATGATCCTATGTTTACATCTCATTGTGCAACATGTGAATGTTTTAGTGGGAACTAAATGCGATATCGGAAAGGGGTACAAATTATTTCAAAAGCAGGAACCCCACCCAGACATACAATACTAGTACACAGCCCATGAAAAACTATATTTTTTGTTATTGTCATTGTAAGTGGGCCAAAACACTTATTTTAGAAAATAATCCCATGGAAATGACTGCTGTCATTTGATTATAATAATAAAACATCCATCCATCCATTCATTTTCTACCGCTTGTCCCTTTTGGTGTCATTAACTTGGTATTTAGTCAGGTTTGGGACAGGTGTGCTGCTGGTGTGGCCACAGTGTGCACATCTAAGTTAAAGTACCAATGATTGTCACACACACACTAGGTGTGGTGAAATGTGTCCTATGCATTTGACCCATCACCCTTGTTCACCCCCTGGGAGGTGAGGGAGCAGTGGGCAGCAAGTCTACAGTGATGTGCATCATACAAAGCAGTGTTTCCAATATCTCAAAATCAGATCGCATCCCTTTACAACGTGCAGGTGTATCCCGTGCACTTTATGGAGACACAATAGCAGAGCTAACTTTGGCTTGATGGCTCCCCATCTAATTGATTACTTAGATGCCCGGAAGCGTCGTCCACATTCCCCAGTGACCCACTGGCATCGTCAATTGAGGGATTTGTCTCAACATTTCCAACCGTGCCATCCTATTCATTGCCTGTGTGGTCTCCCCCTTTACAAAGCGTGAAGCATGAGATTGGATTTACAGTGTAATGAAATAAAGCACATTGTTTCTAAGCTGTGTGAAAGGACGAGAGGAGGAGATAGAGCTCAGCTTACCCAACTGGAAAGTTGTTCAGAAAGCTCCGCAGTCCGCACACAGGAAAGGAGTCGAGCTCAGACTCTTGTTAGCTTGACATATTTGTTATTGGTCCTGGAAAAAAAGTGAGAACTGTATTGTTTTTTTTCAACAAACATGCAATGTAGTTAACTAAGTCACATGTCTTAATTAATGTCATCCCAAATTGCTTTCTTTCACCTTGTAGTACTTTGACTCTCCCTTAGCAAAATACAGTGCAACAACAAATATGGCTGACACTACATGGTCAAGGGTCGAGGGGTAAGTATGGATGTTGTACCTCGACCGTTTTTCTGTCAATCAAACATTTACGTTTAAAAAAAAGACGTCAAAAATATGTGTACAAGATAAATGTTGTCGTGAAAGTTCACAAATAAGGTTGTTGCATCAAATTCAGTGTATCAAATACTGACTTCACACCCTGTCAAAAATGCAAAATGGTTTGTTCCACTTGGATGGCGGCAAACGCTTCACTTGACACAGACGTCATCAAAGCTCACCTTTAAACATTCACACAGAGAACCGACATTTTTGAACAAGGACAAAATGATACAAAAAAGGTAAAAATTTTTTTATAAATCTATCTATGGCAGCGTCAGAGAAAGTTATGTACAAGTTTCACTTTGAGTTGAGTTTGTGTTTATTTGGATACTTACAACATGATACATCACAATTTCCAGTTTCTCCATTCAACATGTTCGAAAAGGAGTAGGAAGAAGCAGAGCTTCCAACCCCTTTCCTTTACATAGCAGTTGCTAAAACTTTAGTTCACTTCCTGTTCTCAATTTATTCACAATATACTCCATAACTAATACAATTACAAATAAATAAATAATAATTAGTGAAGTAAGTTATATTTCATATGGTGAGATAAACAAGATTATCTAGAAAATTTATGGATGGATGAAATACATTCAGAATGTTTATCATGGTTCTTCTTCTTTGTACTTTGTAAACACTTTAAGTTTGAAGAGTTTCTTGAAGTGGATCACTTTAGCATCTCATTGCCTAATAAATGTGATGCGTTCAAAAACCATCGAATAAAGTTAGTAAAACAGTGTTAAATACAAGGCTAGACTTAACCCCCAGGAGATGCACTAATAATAATAATATAACGGCGTGGCGAAGTTGGTAGAGTGGCCGTGCCAGCAATCGGAGGGTTGCTGGTTACTGGGGTTCAATCCCCACCTTCTACCATCCTAGTCACGTCCGTTGTGTCCTTGGGCAAGACACTTCACCCCTTGCTCCTGATGGCTGCTGGTTAGCGCCTTGCATGGCAGCTCCCGCCATCAGTGTGTGAATGTGTGTGTGAATGGGTGAATGTGGAGATACTGTCAAAGCGCTTTGAGTACCTTGAAGGTGGAAAAGCGCTATACAAGTATAACCCATTTATCATTTATAATCATAATATTAATGATTTATTTGTAAGGAACTCGCATGGCTGCAGTTTGTGTGACCCCAAGATGCAAGAACCAGGAGGAGAATGAGAAGGTAAGATGATTTTAATTATCATCAACAGAGAAATGTAGCAGTCTTGCATACAACAGTTCCAAACATAAAGAGTTTACTCAGTGCTCGAGAGAAAACATAAATAGACATATGCTGATTGGCAGCAGGTGTGGACCAGCTGCCAATCAACGGCAGGTGAGGAGAAAACAGTGCTCCGAGAAACAAACAAGAAATTTAACAAAATAAGAGCACTGACAGGAAGTAATACAAAAACAAGGAAACAAACAGAAATGAAGTGACCGATCGTCACATTATTATTATGATTTGAATTATTCATGATAATAATCCTATTTGCGTATCAGCTAATCACTGCTTTAGACTCTGAAGTACTGGAAAACTTGACAGATTGAAAGAGGTTATACTGTGTTTTTTTCCTAAATGTAAAACATTTCCTTGTGGTCTCTACATAACAGGTAATGGTGGTGCGTTGGGACAAAATGTTGCATAGATTATGTTTTACAGACCATCTTCAGGCCGTTTTTGTAATCATGTGTGCTTACGGACTGTATCCCTTGCAGACTGTATTGATATATAATGTAGGAACCAGAATATTAATAACAGAAAGACACAACCCTTTTGTGTGAATGAGTGTAAATGGGGGAGGAAGATTTTTTGGGTTGGTGCACTAATTGTAAGTGTATCTTGTGTTTTTTATGTTGATTTAATAAAAAAACAAAAAACAAACAAAAAAACGATACCGATAATAAAAAAAACAATACCGATAATTTCCGATATTACATTTTAACACATTTATCGGCCATCTCTAGTTAATACTAATTAATAATAACACAGATTCGTTTTTAAATGTATGCATAACATTTCTAAGCCTTTTTAAAGAAAATATATGCATCAACTTTCTATCCATCCATCCATCCTTTTTCTACCACTTGTCCCTTTCGGGGCTGCGGGGGGTGCTGGAGCCTATCTCAGCTGCATTCGGGCGGAAGGTGGGTTACACCCTGGACAAGTCGCCACCTCATCACAGGGCCAACACAGATAGACAGACAACATTCACACACTAGGGCCAATTTAGTGTTGCCAATCAACCTATCCCCAGGTGCATGTCTTTGGAGGTGGGAGGAAGCCGAAGTACCCGAAAGGAATCCACGCAGTCACGGGGAGAACATGTAAACTCCACACAGAAAGATCCAGAGCCCCGGATTGAACTCAGGACCTTCGTATTGTGAGGCACATGCACTAACCCAGTGGTCCCCAACCACCGGGCCGTGGCCCGGTACCGGTCCGTGGATTGATCGGTACCGGGCCGCACAAGAATTAAAAAAGTTAAATAAAAAATATTTATTTATTTATTTATTTTTTATTTTTTATTAAATCAACATAAAAAACACAAGATACACTTACAATTAGTGCACCAACCCAAAAAACTTCCCTCCCTCATTCACACTCATTCGCACAAAAGGGTTGTTTCTTTCTGTTATTAATATTATGGTTCCTACATTATATATCAATATAGATCAATACAGTTTGCAGGGATACAGTCCGTAAGCACACATGATTGTATTCTTTTATGACAAAAAAACAAAACAAAATAAATAAAACAAATCCCCCCCCGTGGGACAAATTGTCAAGCGTTGACCGGTCCGCAGTTACAAAAAGGTTGGGGACCACTGCACTAACCTCTGTACCACTGTGCTGATTATACAAATTATATGATAATGTCAGATTTACCACACCTACATAACTACAGGTATATTGGCAATCTGTGGTAAACACTAAAGCAGCCTGGATACATCCCCAAATAATGGGAATATGAGGAAAGTATGGACCTCTCAAGTCAAATTGACTTGTGCAAAATGGGACAGACCAGGTAAGAGGAGCGTAATTTGCAGCAATCATTTTAATGATTCTGACTTCCAAAAAAAAGGGTTTTTGTCAATGTATGGATGGAAAACAATTTAAAGACTCCCGAAAATCAAAAACACTCTCAAAGGGAGGAAGACTGAATGAAAACCTGCGGAAAAACGAGAGAAAAAATTAGGTAAGTTGCTAGTATTCTTTTCCGCATCCTCTTCTACTGATGTTTTCTTCAAGATACTTGAGGAAATGCTGAGAGGGAAGGAGGAAACACAGGCTATGGTGTCTATGGAATAGGAAATGTAAGATCAGGGAAGTCCAGAAACATTTTTTGCTCTTATTAACAAGATCTGTTTTGAAGTAATCATGGACCAGGGTGACAAATGCATGCAAATTAAGTGATCAAAATAATAGTTTTATATGCCTTTATCCACACTGTTTATTCGGGGAAATGGGCTCCAATTCTGTAGATGACGTCACACCAAGATGGGGCGGCATATCGAGTCTGGTCATGAAAAGGGGGCGTCCAAGTACACTTAAACGACCCATTACTCAAAAACTCATTGATATTTTGGGGAAAAACTGCCAGTAGGGATGTGCGGATCAATACTGAAATATCGACAGTGTCGATACCAGATATTAATGCTGTATTACCGATTCTCAAATGAAAATATTGATACTTTTGATACTTTAGTTATTTGGGACAATGTATATCATTAACAGGAAAACAGTTTAAAAAAAGTAACTAAACTTGTGAATGAGGCAATGTGTCAATGTTGGATGCTTTTTTTGAGGGTTATTTACATGTTCATTATTTTCATGTAACGGAATTGTGAATTAGTTTGTTCTTAATAAGTGTATGTTAATGCTTTTATTTTTTACTCATTTTCTTTTTTATGGTTTGAACCCCCATTTTCGTGCACTTTGAATGATTTTGTATGTTTTATTAGCTTGACTATATTGTTATTCTCGCCACTATTGCAATATACTTCAGAGTTTGAAGTAAATAAATAACTCCCTTTGTATCCTTTATGCTCTGAGACATGTTATTATCTGAAATATGCAACTTTTTAAATGTTATCAGACATATTAGGTATATTTGCACAAAGTATCGCTATTCCTGAGAATCACTTGCCATTTTTTCAAACGATTTCCCTTAGTTCTTCGGGGTGAGGATGACATCATTACGCAACGTCCATAGTGACCTTAGACAGCAACATGGCGTGCCCGGGCGGAGGAAGCGCACCAAAGTTTGCCGACATTTTACAAGAAAAGATTGCAACAGCGCTACTAATAATAATCCAGGGTTGCTACTTCATCAAGGGGACATACGAGCAATATGCTGAAACGTTTGAACATACAGCATGCAATAACTACAAACCCCGTTTCCATATGAGTTGGGAAATTGTGTTAGATGTAAATATAAACGGAATACAATGATTTGCAAATCATTTTCAACCCATATTCAGTTGAATATGCTACAAAGACAACATATTTGATGTTCAAACTGATAAAAAAAAAATCATTTGCAAATAATCATTAACTTTAGAATTTGATGCCAGCAACATGTGACAAAGAAGTTGAAAGAAAGGTGGCAATAAATACTGATAAAGTTGAGGAATGCTCATCAAACACTTATTTGGAACATCCCACAGGTGAACAGGCAAATTGGGAACATGTGGGTGCCATGATTGGGTATAAAAGTAGATTCCATGAAATGGTCAGTCATTCACAAACAAGGATGGGGCGAGGGTCACCACTTTGTCAACAAATGCGTGAGCAAATTGTTGAACAGTTTAAAAAAACCTTTCTCAACCAGCTATTGCAAGGAATTTAGGGATTTCACCATCTACGGTCCGTAATATCATCAAAGGGTTCAGAGAATCTGGAGAAATCACTGCACGTAAGCAGCTAAGCCCGTGACCTTCGATCCCTCAGGCTGTACTGCATCAACAAGCGACATCAGTGTGTAAAGGATATCACCACATGGGCTCAGGAACACTTCAGAAACCCACTGTCAGTAACTACAGTTGGTCGCTACATCTGTAAGTGCAAGTTAAAACTCTCCTATGCAATGCGAAAACCGTTTATCAACAACACCCAGAAACGCTGTCGGCTTCGCTGGGCCTGAGATCATCTAAGATGAACTGATACAAAGTGGAAAAGTGTTCTGTGGTCTGACGAGTCCCATTTCAAATTATTTTTGGAAACTGTGGACGTCGTGTCCTCCGGGCAAAGAGGAAAAGAACCATCCGGATTGTTATAGGCGCAAAGTTGAAAAGCCAGCATCTGTGATGGTATGGGGGTGTATTAGTGCCCAAGACATGGGTAACTTACACATCTGTGAAGGCACCATTAATGCTTAATTGCCATCCAAGCAACGTTACCATGGACGCCCCTGCTTATTTCAGCAAGACAATGCCAAGCCATGTGTTACATCAACGTGGCTTCATAGTAGAAGAGTGCGGGTACTAGACCGGCCTGCCTGTAGTCCAGACCTGTCTCCCATTGAAAATGTGTGGCGCATTATGAAGCCTAAAATACCACGACGGAGACCCCCGGACTGTTGAACAACTTAAGCTGTACATCAAGCAAGAATGGGAAAGAATTCCACCTGAGAAGCTTAAAAAATGTGTCTCCTCAGTTCCCAAACGTTTACAGAGTGTTGTTAAAAGGAAAGGCCATGTAACACAGTGGTGAACATGCCCTTTCCCAACTACTTTGGCACGTGTTGCAGCCATGAAATTCTAAGTTAATTATTATTTGCAAAAAAAATAAAGTTTATGAGTTTGAACATCAAATATCTTGTCTTTGTAGTGCATTCAATTGAATATGGGTTGAAAAGGATTTGCAAATCATTGTATTCCGTTTATATTTACATCTAACACAATTTCCCAACTCATATGGAAACGGGGTTTGTAGTTGGAATATTGCTAAATGTTGTATTCAACATGTGTCTATTCTATCAATCTACACCCCATCAACAACCACTCGCCATCGCACTCTGTCAGGGGCTATTTTGGCCAATTCAGTCCAGTTGGTCACATGACATGGGTCGATTAGCCAAGCAATGTTCCTGTTGAATGAATGATGACATGTTCTGGATTCTGCGAAGACAAAAAGAATGAGTCCAAATCAAAGGCACCGAATGCAAAAACACATCATAGTAAAAATAGAAACAGTTGAACATTGTAAAGAGGCGAGGAAGGTCGCGCAAACAAAGGCAGGATTTTTTTGTTATTGTTTTAATCTCATGTCTTATTAGAGCCAATGCCTGGCATCTGCATGTTGATGAACATACAGCAAGACAGCGCAGGAGTGGACTCATCCCTTCTAATTACTCTGATGCAGAGCTGATGTGAAAACACGCACACCTTGAGACCCAAATCTAATCCCCAGCTGTCTGCATGCAAACATCCCAAGAGTGAACCCTGGCAGTGGAAGTGGGAACAGCAGCGTCTCCGAGCTGATTAAGAGATACTCAGGCTGATAGGTAAGGTCCAGCTGCAGATCTGTCAAGGCGACATTCCGACAAACAGCACCCACGCGTCGTCTCTGTGATGGCGATGGCGTGCGATGGCAGTCTTGGCACGTGAAGCAGAATCGTGCGGCGACGATGTGAACGGGTCAAACCGGCTGTCATCGCTAGTGAACGCACCCTTAAAAATTGTGCAAAAAAAAAAAAGATCCTCTGAAGAAGCTCCAGGAGCTTCCTTGGCAACCTGACTCCAACATCAGAACTCAATTCTCATGTAAATCCCCAGCCAGGCTGATAAATGGCAACGTTACAGAGGATTCATATATTTATATTTATACTCTATCATAATTAAATACAGTGGATTTATATTTATACCGTATTATAATACAATACAGTGGATTTATTTTTATACTCTATTAATAGAATACAGTTAATTTATATATTTATATTCATACTGTATTATAATACAATACATTGGATTTGTATATTTATATGTATACTGTATTGTAATACAATACAGTGTTATAATACAGTATAAATATAAATCCACTGTTTTGTAATACAAACAGTGGATTTATATTTATACTGTATTATAACACAATACAGTGGATTTATATACAGTATTTACATTGTTTTAAGATACTATACAGTGGATTTATATATGTATACTGCATTACAGTATAATACAGTGGATTATATATTTATGTAGTGAGTCTTCTTCTGCGTTGTGTAATTTTTTAAAATAAAAGACACTTCACCATGCCGTCGGTTCAGTATTTATTGGAAACCTGTGTTGGAAACACAAAACACACACACAGGTCTCAACTTTCTGGCGGAGTGATATCTGCTCCTTCTCGTTCAGAAGTCCGAAGGAAGAGGAAGTAACATTCATTCATTCATACAAAAATAATAATAAATTAAATTACATTAACAAAAACGTTTTCTTACAAAATAATAATGCACAAATCCACATACCTGTGTTGGAAACACAAAACACACACACAGGTCTCAACTTTCTGGCGGAGTGATATCTGCTCCTGTGTAATGCAAACACCACGCGTAAGTACTATCAAACAATTTACACAGTCGACGCTCTACGTCTAAATAACCGAAATTGTGCATAAAAATTACTCAAAACAACACATCACTTGTACCCACAACAATACTGAGTTAACTTTTCAAGTATCTAGGAACGTTTAGGAAGACTATTTACAATATGAAGAAACACGGAGCAGTGGAGAACTATTACCTTCTCGTTCAGAAGTCCGAAGGAAGAGGAAGTAAAGCAATCGAAAAACAGCAAAGACACTTCCCGCACCGGACATCCGGTTCTTCAAAATAAAAGCGTTACTTCAAAATAAATATAATACCCTGTCTAGTTCATAATATAGCGCAACAACATCACACTATTACATTCACCCCCACTGTTTTGCGCTATAAAATGAACAAGACTCACAGCTTTAATAATACGACACAGCAAAAAAAAATTGTACATATAGTATCTTCAGGTACCACTATGTAATTCCCTCATTACAAACTCATAAACCAGCCTATCCAGTTAATAAAACTATCCAACTCAGGATTAGGATGAGCACTAGGTGATCAGTCTCTTACTCAACCATAGGAAAAAGTGCCATATACACATTTTAAGGCTTTAGAAATACATAGTGCCAGCAATATGTACCCAATACTATAAACACTGGAATTTGTTTTCATGTTTTTATGAAAAATGAAAATTCTGTCAGCATTACAATAACTCCTCTCATTATAAAAACAAAAGAAGCGAAGAAGACAGAAGGGAAAAAAAACTTCATCCTTAAAGATGGAAGTCTCTAACCCCTAACCTCAACTTTCTGTGTGGACATAACTTGGATAAGCCTATTTACCGGCCTAACTAATCTACCTAATCTTGTGCGGAGTCCACTTCTCAGAGAACTCACAGAACCCCCCTCCTGCACAGTAACTACTGTCTGAGACTCGCTCGCAGCAACAGAATCCACACACGAAGTCGCAACTGAGTATGCGAAATCTCTTACCCCAGACACAGCACAAGTGTCAAATGAATGGTCAAGCGGCTGAAAATTACCTGAACTAGCCTCGATTATTTCGGGAGAACCACTGGCATCCCCACTATCAACCCGCTGTCCTTCACCGTGACCCTCAGGTAAATCTGACAAAACAGAAAGGTCAGCCTCCCCCTCTACGAGCGACTCAGAAAGACCAGATACCCAACGTGCGGTCCTGGCATCACTCTGCTTTTCCTGGCCCAATGAACCCCCAGACTGTTGACTCTGACTATCACTGAGGACAGGAAACTCAACTTCCTCATCAGATTCCTCCCACGAAGGAAGCGGCAAGAACTTAACCGGCATGATCAAATTTCTGTGAACTGTCTTGATCCGGCCAGTGACCGGATGTCGAATGCTGTATGTGTGAAGTTCGTCGTTCTTGCTTACAACCACATATACTGCACTCTCCCAACGATCTGATAATTTCTTTTTCCCTCTCTCGCCTTTGTTCGCTAGCAAAACTCTGTCGCCTTCTTCTACGGAGAATCCTTTTGTCTTTCGGTTATACACTTCAGCTTGCTTGGCCTGTCGTTTGCTGATATGTTTCTGAGCTAGTGTCATGGCTTCCCTCAGATCTTTTCCCAGAGACTGAACATACTTGTCCACGTCCACGGTCTCTCCATCTAAGAGAACGCTCTCAAACATCACATCGACAGGCAATCGAGGAGTGCGACCAAACATCAATAAAAATGGCGGAAACCCCGTGGTTTCATGAACTGTGCAATTATATGCAAAAGTCAGTGAAGTCAGCATCTGAGGCCATTTTGCTTTTAAGCGTGGCGGTAGAGCTCGAATCATCGAACCCAGGGTGCGGTTAAATCGCTCAGCCTGGCCGTTCCCCATAGGGTGGTACGGCGTGGTATGTGACTTTTCAACCCCGGCCAACAATAAAAGCTCAGCTATTAGCGAACTTTCGAAATTAGCCCCTTGGTCTGAATGAAGGCGTGCTGGAAATCCATACACAGAAAAAAAATTATTCCACAGCACCCGAGCAACAGTTTTAGCAGTCTGGTTAGAGCAGGGATAGGCACAAGCTACCCTAGTGAAATGATCGGTGACTACCAGCACATCAACAGACCTGTTATTAACATCCTCTGCTGACCAAAAATCAACACATACCAACTCCATCGGGGCAGTAGTCACAATAGACAATAGTGGAGCTCTGGCTTCCGGTTCTGGAGCTTTGCTCAACACACATCTCTTACACTGAGTGACATACAACTTGACATCAGCAGCCATTGTGTCCCAATAGAAGCGTTGTCTAGCGAGCCACAAAGTGCGCTGCTGACCCTGATGACCAGCATCATCATGCAAGCCCTTCAACACTCGACTCCTCAGAGCAACTGGAACGACATACTGGAAAATTTTCTTTTTGCTCACCAGATGCTTGGACACACGATAAATCACACCCAGCCGGGTTGTGAGTTTTCCCCACTGCCTCAATGTCCTGTTAGTCTCCTCAGACTCCTGAACTCTCTCCCTGCGAGAGGGACGGTGACCTCGGTCCACAAAGAACCGTACTCTACTCAACACAGGGTCCTGAAACTGCAATTTGTGCAGTTCTTCATGAGTGAAAACGGGCAATGGGGTCTGACCCATCGCTGCCACTTGTTCTAATTGCTGCACCTGAGAGATGGCCCTCACCGAAACACCATCCTCCCAGTGACAATGCGCATCTAATACTGCGGACACTTCCTGTCTTGTAATCTTACCTGCAACACAAGCCTCGCCCCCACAGACTATAGAGGAACTGGAGTTAGCTTGAGGCTGCTCACTCCTTCCTGGGCGCTCACAGGACAGATGAAACATATCCTGCACTTGGGGCCCTAAAACGCCACTCGCCTCTCTTAACAAAACATCATAAGGAGTTCTCGTCAACCCATGCATTACCTTACACCTCACAAAAGGCTCTCTGCTCAGAGCATCGGCCACGGTATTCTTGGGCCCAGGAAGATACTGGATGTCGAAATCAAATGGAGCCAGTTTAGACACCCACCTGTGCTCGCATGCATCCAGTTTTGGTTTCGACAGTATGTATTTGAGCGGATTGTTATCCGTCCACACAGTAAATTTCTGTCCCTGCAGCCAATGACTGAACTTATCATGAATGGCCCACTTCATTGCAAGGAACTCAAGTCTATGAGCTGGGTACTTAGACTGAGCATGATTCAATGACTTGCTAGCAAAGGCAACAGGCCTAGCTATGTCATAGCCATCCTGAACTTGTGAAAGTACAGCCCCTAATCCGCTGGTGGATGCATCGACAGACAGAATAAAAGGCTTAGAAAAATCCGGATGGGCTAGCAAAACCTGGTCAACAAGAGCCTGCTTCAGAGCTTCGAAAGCCTGCTTACACTCCTCATTCCAATCTGCGTACAGCTTTTCGACGCAGTTTACCACGAGCCCCACGTGGCTGTTTACCCCCTGAGAGAAGTTGAAAAAGCGGCTTAGCTATCATAGAGCAGTTCTCAATGAAATGTTGATAATATATTACCATGCCAAGGAACGAGCGCAACTTATCAACTGACGGTGTGGCACCATCACTGTCCATCATGTCGGACTCACTCACGCTCACAATGGCCCGCACTTTGTCTGAATCAGTGGATATCCCCTCCTGAGAAACCACATGCCCCAAAAACTTTACAGATCTCCGCCATAATTTACATTTAGCCGGAGAGAGCTTCAGGTTGTGCTGCTGCAAACGCTTGAAAACTACCTCCAGCCTTTCCAGACTCTGCTGCTCCGTCCTGCCAAAGACCAACACATCGTCAAGGTAGCAAAGCAAAGACATGAAGTTCTGATCACCAAAGATGGTGAGCATCATCCTCATAAAAGTGGCTGGACTATTACAGAGGCCCTGAGGCATGCGATTGTACTCATGCAACCCCAGAGGTGACGAAAAGGCAGTATATTTCTTATCATCCTCGTGGAGTGGCACATTGTAATAGCCCGATGTCAGATCAAGCGTGCTAAAAAAGGCATTACCCCCCAGCGCCGCCAGCACATCCGCCTGATGAGGCAGAGGATGAGCGTCTTTGACTGTGCGGGCGTTTAACCAGCGAAAATCTGTGCACACTCTGAGGTTACCATCTTTCTTCCAACACAACACCAAAGGTGAAGCGTACTCGCTACTTGACTTTCTGATTATATCCCGTTCTTCCATCTCATCCAGAGTCTCTCTCAACTTCTGGTAGTGTGCCGGAGAGAGCCTCCGATAAGGCAACCTTAAGGGGCGGTCATCAGTCAGTCGAATACGGTGACAAAAACCAGTAACCTCCCCACAATCCAAAGTGTGTCTGGAGGACACACTTTCGTACTTCACAATCAAATCAGTCAATTTCTCTTTCCAAGCTGGAGATATGTCACATTCATTCACTGACAAACTCCGAAGACCCAGACCCTCGAGCCTAGAATCCCCTCTTATCACACTGCCGCTCACCGAACTCTGCGCTGTCAAACTGCTATGACAGTCGTCACTGTTAACTCTCACCACATTTTGGTGAACAGTATGTTCGATACCATCATCAAAATCCTCCAATGCGATGCACGGGGAAACATCTGCCACTTTTGCATTTCTTCGCAAAGTCAATGTGGATGTAGTTGGGTTGATTATTTTCACGGGGACCCAACCATCTCCCCACAAAGGAGTCACTACTCTACCGACTAGTATGTTACGGGGCACACAACGTGATGAACTTGGCTCCACGATAACAGTACTGCCAACTGAGAGTTTAGTCTCTTTGGGAAGGCGGCCCCACACAACATGTTCACTCATAGGCTCCAATGTTACTGCCTGTTTAAGTTTGACTGTCCCCACTCTGTCTGGAATCTTGTCCCCCCTCCACCTTTCCAGATTAGCCAGAAACCGAATAAACTCACTGGCCTCTCGCTGCTGCGGTGAATCAGATTTGCCCACTATACGCCAATAAGCCTCATCAGACTTAAATCTTTTGATGATCGGTTTCAGAAGATTAGTGCCCACAATCATTTCGTCTACCTGTCCGTCAATAATCAGCACTGGAACAAGATAGTCAGAGTCAAACAGTCTGAGTTTCATCTCACAAATCCCCACTGGCTCTGTCTGCTTCCCACCACACCCAACGAGAACAATGTCTGTAGAGGATATTAAATCGCCACCCACTACTCCCGCCTCCCTCAACTGAGGTACAAGATCTGCGCGCAGAGAAGTGGCCATGGACCCACTATCTAACATCCCCTGAACCTTGACTTTGTCCCCTGCTACCACAGTGGTGAAAAACAAACTGTCGCTTGCGCCTGTCCTCATTGTGTTCTGAAAAATCACGGTTTTGTCTGATGGCGCTAGTTCACAGGCAGCAGAAAACACTGATTGAATATAATCATCAATAGAGGGAAAACCACTTAGCCCCACGTTGCCCTCCGCCAAAGAGGAGCTGCCTAGTTTTCCGAACTCTGAGGGGCCCGATTGTGTGGTGACTGAGTCGGAACTGCTTGACTACAATTAGCGCCGATATGGCCTGGTAAGTAACACCTAAAGCATAACTTGTTCATCCGGCAATGCACACTGGTGCTATGGTCAGAACTGCCACACACTCTACAGTCGCGAGTGTATCTGGGTGTTCTGTTCTGCGATGAATTGTGTGCTGTATTATGAGGCGAATCGTGTGCTAGTTGAGCATTACTAGACAATGTACGCTCCAGTAACTGCAAAACTCTGTCCATTGTGGATTTTTCCTCAGCCGAGGGTAGCTGGTGCGGCACAACTTTGGGAGCAGACGACAAAATCCCCCCAATCTGAATACCACTGACTATCCCCTCCTGAATCGCTCCCACTGTCACCTCTTTCTGTACTGACAGTTGACTCCCACAAAATGTCTGCACCTTCCTGTGGTTATCAAGGTGTTCTTGTACCTCCTGAGCAGACCATTCACGAGGTGGCTTTGTTTTAAATATCAGTGCCAGTTCTTTATCAGGGCAGTTACGGACAAACATGATCACTGCATGACGACTCAACTCCGTAACAGGCTCACCTTTACTGACTAAGCATTGCTCCGTAATTTCAGCTGATTTGTTGAGTCTAACCCAGTAGTTAAGAGGGCTTTCCCCAGCAACAGGCTGTACTGCATAGAAGTCAGCTAGGGGTAGGTCGGAGTGCACCACGTCACCAACATGGCGCCTTAACACACTATAGACTACATTAACATCTATCGTGTCAGGATTGCTGCGCAGCCATACTTTGGTGACATCCCTGGCCTTGCCCAGGAGTCTGTTTACAACCTCCCCAATACTGTCTGTCCCACTGTACCCTTGTTTGGAAGTGTAGCTCCTCATTAACTCCTCCCACTCCAATATGGAGTATTTATCTGTACTATCCCCTCTAAAGTACGGTGGAATATTGACTTCAGAACGTAGTACCAAATTCAGCTTTGAAGCATCAATGACAGTGGTGCCACACTGGTCAGGGTGGTAGACATGCTGAGGTTAGTCAGGGCTTACAGTGGTTGTATGATCAGGGATGACATTTTGGCACAAACTGGCTTTGATAGATTCTCCAATCTCTGCCCCTATTGACCTAGCTAATTCAACTAGCTGACTGGAAGATAACTCCAAACCAGTACTGGGTAAGTTTCGAGGTGCGGGACCTACTGGTGATACCCCTGTAGTGAAAGGCAGGGTACGGGGCCTGACCACCTCATCTCTCCGCCTCTCATGTCTGCCCCCCTCCACAGTAGAATGGCCTGGTTGTAATACAGGTCGACCTGGCGTGGACATTGACAGGGGAGTGTACATCAAAACACCCCGGCCCTTCCCCACACTCTTAATTTCCGACCCATGTACGTTAAATACTTCCATACTGGCAACCCACCCTAATTCACAGCGAAATATGCTAGCTCAGCAACACGGAAAACACCACAATGAACCAGCATAACACCCCAACACTGATAACACAATTTGAGCAAAATAGTCTTTTTTTTTTTTTTTCTCGAAAGAAAAAAAATTAAGTCTCTTGAATCAGCCAACCCACAGATGAGGATACCGTATTGCAGCAACAGCTCCGGATGGTTCAGCACACGGCGATATTCTGCTCCTCACAGCCGATCTGTAGCGCCCGCGTGTCGTCCTCAAAAGCAGGAACTGCAGCAATTAGCCCCCATCTGCTCCGTCTCAGGTACTGCAGCAACGGCGGTGGTCAGCTCCAGCTGAACAGTCGACGAGTCACGGCACCAATTTTGTAGTGAGTCTTCTTCTGCGTTGTGTAATTTTTTTAAATAAAAGACACTTCACCATGCCGTCGGTTCAGTATTTATTGGAAACCTGTGTTGGAAACACAAAACACACACACAGGTCTCAACTTTCTGGCGGAGTGATATCTGCTCCTTCTCGTTCAGAAGTCCGAAGGAAGAGGAAGTAACATTCATTCATTCATACAAAAATAATAATAAATTAAATTACATTAACAAAAACGTTTTCTTACAAAATAATAATGCACAAATCCACATACCTGTGTTGGAAACACAAAACACACACACAGGTCTCAACTTTCTGGCGGAGTGATATCTGCTCCTGTGTAATGCAAACACCACGCGTAAGTACTATCAAACAATTTACACAGTCGACGCTCTACGTCTAAATAACCGAAATTGTGCATAAAAATTACTCAAAACAACACATCACTTGTACCCACAACAATACTGAGTTAACTTTTCAAGTATCTAGGAACGTTTAGGAAGACTATTTACAATATGAAGAAACACGGAGCAGTGGAGAACTATTACCTTCTCGTTCAGAAGTCCGAAGGAAGAGGAAGTAAAGCAATCGAAAAACAGCAAAGACACTTCCCGCACCGGACATCCGGTTCTTCAAAATAAAAGTGTTACTTCAAAATAAATATAATACCCTGTCTAGTTCATAATATAGCGCAACAACATCACACTATTACATTTATACTATATTATAATACAGTGCAGTGGATGTATATATTTATTTTTATACTGTAATAAAATACAATGCAGTGGATTTATATATTTATACTGTATTACAGTATAATACAGTGGTTTATATATTTATACTATATTATAATACAGTGCAGTGGATGTATATATTTATTTTTATACTGTAATAAAATACAATACAGTGTATTTATATATTTATATTTATACTGTATCATGATACAATACAGAGGATTTATATATTTATACTGTTTTACAATATAATACAGTGGATTTATATATTTATACTGTATTACAATATAATACAGTGGTTTTATATATTCATACTGTATTAAAATACAATACAGTGGATTTATATATTTATATTTATATTGTATTATATTACAATACAGTGGATTTATATATTTATAATGTATTCACAATATAATACAGTGGTTTTATATATTTATACTGTATTACATTACAATACAGTGGAGTTTAAAAAGTCAAAACTGCAAAGGTTTAACTGACCATGTGCTTTGTAATTAAGGGTGTATGAAAACAATCAAACCGATGTGAGGAATAATGACGTGAATCCGATAAATCCACTAACTTTCAAAAAATAGCTCCGATGTTATAACGAGGCGAGACATACTTGCCAACCTTGAGACCTCCGATTTCGGGAGGTGGTCGGGGGTGGGGCGGGGGCGTGGTTAAGATATATATATATATATATATATATATATATATATATATATATATATATATATATATATATATATATATATATATATAAGAAATACTTGACTTTCAGTGAATTCTAGCAATATATATATTTTATTACATATAAATATATATATATATATAAATATATATATATATATATATATATATATATATATATATATATATATATATATATATATATATATATATATATATATATATATATATATATATATATATATATATATATGTATGTGTGGGAAAAAAAATCACAAGACTATTTCATCTCTACAGGCCTGTTTCATGAGGGGTTCCCTCAATCATCAGGAGAAGAAATCTCCTGATGATTGAGGGAACCCCTCATGAAACAGGCCTGTAGAGATGAAATAGTCTTGTGATTTTTTTTCCCACACATACATATATTGCGCTCTACTACGGTATCGAGCACTATTTTTTGGATAACCTTATTAAGATATATATATATATATATATATATATATATATATATATATATATATATATATATATATATATATATATATATATATATATATATAAATAAATCAAAGAAATACTTGAATTTCAGTGTTCATTTATTTACACATATACACACACATATCACTCATCTACTCATTGTTGAGTTAAGGGTTGAATTGTCCATCCTTGTTCTATTCTCTGTCACTATTTCAGAACACACACATTATACAAATATACATTATAAAATCAATAAGAAAACGGGAGCTCTAATTTGGGAGTCTGAATTAGGATCAGAAGTTCTTATATAAACATTGCGCACTCACGTCGCCTTTTTGTATTGATTACTGCAGCTGTGCACTGGATTCATTCACAAATACAAACTACAACTCACAAAAACTTTAGAGTTAGGCTCCACCATCAGAATGTGTACTTAAACTTATAAAGATCACATGGCTATTATTCAGTGAGTTGATTTACCAAAACTAACCTGTTATACAGGAGGAAAAAGCACACAGGACGTTTCAATTGTTCACAGACTGGTCGCTCTCATCAGAATGACAAGACACTTCCGGTCTGCAGGTGATAGCATTCAATTGGGAAGAAACGCCCTACTGCCCCCTACTGACCAATGTGAATACTGATAAATGTGTAATGACAGCTCCAAAAACGAATTCAAACCACAAAATAAAATAAATAAATCAACACAAAAATGTTACACATTATGGGTGGGTCACATATGCATGTACAGTAGATGGCAGTATTGTCCTGTTTAAAAGTGTCACAACATTGCTGTTTACGGCAGACGAACTGCTTTACGGTAGGTAGACGAAAACTTGACTGCTGTTGTTGTGTGTTGTTACCGTGCTGGGAGGACGTTAATGAAACTGCCTAACAATAAACCCACATAAGAAACCAAGAACTCGCCCTCGATCATTAGCTGTTTATATTATGGGAAAGCGGACATGTGAACAGGCTGTCAACACGTCACTCAGGTCCGCATGGAGCTAGAGGGGGCGTGGCCTGCAGCTCCGTCTGAATTTCGGGAGATTTTCGGGAGAAAATTTGTCCCGGGAGGTTTTCGGGAGAGGCGCTGAATTTCGGGAGTCTCCCGGAAAATCCGGGAGGGTTGGCAAGTATGAGGCGAGAGTACTCATACTGTACTGTAAGGAGGTTGGAGTGAGCAAATCAAACGCTCCTCTTATGAGGTCGTATACGCCCACCGCGCTCATTCTAAACAAACATGGCGTCGATCGCGTTGGACTTCTTCACTGTTTTAGAGGAAGACATTTTGTGTACTGTTTAAAGAAGAAACAACAACAAAAAACATCACGCTCAACACATCAAACTTTATCAGCGATAGGTCACTCTTTCACTTCCGATATTGGAGCCTTGAATGTTGGCCGATACTTATATTATCTGATACGATATCCGTTCTGGTATAGTATCGCGGTACTTATGTATCAAAAACGGTACTATACTCTGTTTGAAAAGTACCGGTCCCTGGGCATGACGGCGCGTCGTCACGTCATGACATTGCTAGTTTTGCGAGCAGAGGAGCATGTTCGGCAGCGCACAATCACAGAGTACTTACAAGCAAGTGTGTAGACAGAAAAGGGAGAACGGACGCATTTTGGCTTAAAAACTAACGATAAAGGTGAAGTTATAACACTGAAACGCCCTCAGGAAGAGGTGCTTTAAGACATGGCTAGCTAGCTAGCGGCGAACATCCATTCGCAGTCGGCAGTGTTTTAGCTACTTCTAAAGCACTAATCCTCGCCTCCATGGCGACAAATAAAGTAAGTTTCTTACAAGTATCATCCCTGCAGGACGAGGAATAACTAAACGTGTTTCAATACACACCGTAGGAGGATACAATAGCTAACTGCTAACAGCAAGGTAGCACCCTGAATGTAAACAAACGCCATGGGTGGATCTACACCTGACATCCATTGTAATGATACCAAGTACAATAGCGTATCTAGTCGATACTACTATAATTACATCGATATTTTTTATCGTCACAAAATCTTTTTTCCTTTTTTTAAAACATTATATTATGTTTATAAACTCGGGAAATACGTCCCTGGGCACATGAGGACTTTGAATATGACCAATGTATGATCCTGTAATGACTTGCTATCGGATCGATACCTAAATTTGTGGTATCATCCAAAACTATTGTAAAGTATCAAACAACAGAAGAATAAGTGATTATTACATTTTAACAGAAGTGTACATGTTAAAAGAGAAAGTATGGATGGAATGGAAGAATGGATTAATAATCCCTTTTTACAGCTTGTCCCTCATAATTTTGACAAAATAGAATGATAAATGACACAATATGTTACTGCATATGTCAGCAGACAAATTAGGAGCCGTTGTTTGTTTACTTACTAATAAAAGACAAGTTGTCTAGTATGTTCACTATTTTATTTAAGGGCAAAATTGTTCTTCGATTGCAATAAGAAACATATGTTTAATGTACCTTAAGATTTCTTGTTAACATAAAGCCAATAATGCAAATTTTTTTGTGGTCCCCCTTATTTAGAAAAGTACCGAAATACATTTTGGTACAGGTACTAAAATATTGGTATCGGCACAACACTACTCTGTATATTCAGGCTCAAAAATGTAAGTTTCTGTATCATCATTTGTTCCAAAGTAGTCTTTGTCTATCATGAAGTCTGCCATGATTAGTAGTGTTGTTGTTGAAGGGAAAAGCGCACGTTGTGATGCGTCTGTGAAATAATCTGCTGTATGCATGTAATCATGCCTCTTCAATACAGCCATTACTTGCTTGTCTTGATGATATCAAGGCCTGGATGGCCCTAAACTTCTTAAATTTCAATGAAAAGAAGACAGATGTAATAGTGTTTGGACCTAGTGGTACCAGTGAGCTCCCCCTGTTGACTTTGGCCCCTTGGCTTTGCACGTTAAGCCCATGATCACCAACCTGGGCTTTCGTATTGACAGTGATTTTAAATTGGACCGTCAGATTGGCACAGTGGTGAAAGCCAGCTTTTTTTTATTTATGTCAGCTGCCCAAAGTTAAAAACCTTCTTTCTAGGCAACAGTTAGAGACAGTAATCCATGCCTTTATCACATCTCGGCTGGATTACTGTAACTCTTTGTATTTTGGAATTAGTCAGTCCTCCCTCTCACGTCTGCAGCTGGTCCAAAATGCAGCTGCCCGACTTTTAACAAACACAAGAAAAAGAGAGCACATTACTCCTGTTTTAGCCTAAAATTATCTTACTCGTTTTTAAATCCTTACGTGGTCTTGCCCCACCGTACCTCTCTGAGCTGCTCCACCTCTTTGCCCCCACCCAGTCCCTCAGGTCAGCTGATCAGCTGATCCTGGAGGTTCCCAAAACAAAGCGCAAGCTCAGAGGGGACAGAGCCTTCTCTGTTGCGGGTCCCAAACTCTGGAACGATCTCCCTCTCTATGTGAGACAGGCCCCTTCTTTGGCTATTTTTAAGACCCTTCTTAAAACCCATTTTTATTCACTGGCTTTTAACCCAGCATGAGACTTTAAACTGTTTTTAGCTTTTAACTTTTTGAACTGTTTTTAACTTTTAAACTGTTTTTTATCTAACAAATTGTTCTTAGGGTTATTTATATTTGCTTTTTCAATGTGTATTTTTATTTCTGTTTTAAATGTTATTTTTTAGTCTGTCCTCTATTTCTTTGTGGTGTACAGCCCTTTGTTTTTCAACTGTGCTTGTTTTTAAAGGGCTTTATAAATGAAGTTGGTATGGTATGGTACTCTGTATGCTTAAAATGAGCAAAATGTGTAAATATTACATGTTATTATTAATGTGCCTGTTACTACATCACATATTACAGCGTGTATATAAAAGGTTGATGGAGGTTTTTGGAAGTTTTTTAGAGCGCTTTATTGGTGAAATAGAGCGAGTCCCAATACCTCCGTTGTTAGCTGACATTTGCTAACGTTTATTTATGAGTTAGAATGCATGCAATGTTCTTGTGTTGCATAAGAATTGTGAATGATAGGCAAAATTCCAAAAAAGTGCATTTTCCCTTCACGTTCACCGTAGTCTTTTTGAGACTTTGTCTGTAGAGGGCAACAAATAAGCACAGACCATAAATAAAAATGAATATTTTTTTCCCCCCTCATCTTTGTGGCGCCTAAGGATGATGTTTGATAAGAAATAATCGAGTTCGAGCCTATTATCGAATCCTCTTATCGAACCGATTCCTTATCGATTCTCTTATCGAGTCCAGGTAGGTTGTTGTATATGGAAAAAAAAACCCACAATATTTGGTTTAACAAAAGCTCACTTTTATTATATAAGAAAAAAATAAAATCTAATAAATAGATAAATATTGACTGTTGCCCCCCTAAAAATAAAAAATAAAAAAAATAAAAATATTGACTGTTGTTACCCAAAGTATATTAAGTGGGATTTTTCAGAAAAACAAATATATACAGTAACACAAAAACAACCTGTCTCTGTGATCACTATAGGTGTATAAATAATAATATAGTGTTAAATAAAATCAGTCCCTTGGGCACAAAACTGAAAATAATACAGCTCTCCAAAAAGTGCACTTCTGCTGCTATTTGACATAACTGTTTATGATACTTTGACATTTTTGCACTTTATTTCTTTATTGAAAGAAAATTCTATGTAGAGAAAAGTTGTTTGCAAATGTGGTTACAATGCTAAAAAATGAAAAGTTAAAGCTAAAAAAAGAAATACACTTTATTGAGTTAACATTATTTCTTTATAGGGGGAAATATGTGATGTTATGAGCTAGGGAATATAACAACTACACTACCCAGCATGCAACGGGAGTGACGAGCATGCGCGGTAGCCCCGAAAAGTGTTGTTGCATGTCGCCACCCGGCAGCTAAGAATTAGGTTATGAGCACGCGGTGAAAGTAAACGTCAAGAACTCAGCCAACACGCCTCGTCTGCATTATTTATAATTAGACAGACAACACATATACAGTGTGATTTTGTTTTGTTTACAAGGAAAGAAAAACAAAAGTTAAAAAAGGGGGATCATGTCATATATGTTGTATATATATGTATGTGCTGCGGTTGCTTTAAGAACGTTGCGACAGCTGCCGTAAAAGAGGTGCGTTGCTAGCCTGGTTGCTATGTGTCCGGTTGGTCGTAAAAGTGTTCGTCATGTGTTTGACCCTGCTCAAGTCTCTCAGTAAAGTTATTCATTGGATTATACCTTTTGTTTGGAGCGCTTTTTCCAGTCCATTGTTTTTCCTGCTTTCCCTATCTGCGCCTAATGACTGAGCTACGTGACGTCATTTCTTGTGATGTCTCAAGGGGCATTTCTGGTCGGGACGGGATTCAATGTCAGGGATTCGAATAAAGAACCAACTCTTTTTCTTTACTATAGTGGTCTCGATAACGGGTACCGGTTCTCAAAAAGGGATTCGAGTCCGAGGACTCGGTTCTTTTCTTATCGAACAAGCGGGAAAAACGGTTTCGAGTATCATCCCTAGTGGCGTCCCTATAGAAAAGAGGTAAAAGTGTCACTGTACCTCACCTGACTTCTGATTCAAGACTCCTCCTTGACGTTGCAGCGTATTTTCTCCAAAGTGTTTCTGGAGCTGACTGCTGACAGAGACGTCCTGGTAATGTTGGCAAAGATGGATGCTTCGCTCCACAGGCCACCGCAGTGACGACTGACAGGTGCTCCGGGAGGACCAGACTTTCTAATTTTCACCTTTCATCCTCAAAATGAAGCCGCCAGAAGATGGAAGTCGCAAACTCGCTTGCCTGAAAAGACGACTTTATATTTTGGAGCAAAAACAAATTGACTTTAGGGACTGAGAAAGTGTATTTTTTTGCACAAAAAAACATGCGGCAAAGACTTGAAGGTAAAACCAATGTTTGTGGTACAAATTAAAAAATGAAGCAATTTGCTTTTTTTGTGTCTAAACACAAGCCTGCGTGCCACAAAGTCCTTGAGAGTCAACCTTCATATCCTTCTTTTGACTCTACCTTTGACAGCTTTCAAGGAAATCACAGCAATTTTCTCAGCTGGGCTGAAATAGAAGAGAGAAAACGTCCCTCTCCTGCTCTGCCTGATCTTTGCGTAGTAGTTTAGAGACGACACAAGTAAACAAACCACGAGACAAAACCAATCAAGAAAGAAATACAACCTGCGGATGATGACCAGCTGCTGGAGAAGTGAAGCTAATCAGCCAGTCTGCAGCGGAATCAGCGCACGCTGTTGTGTTTATCATGCACGCCTTGGATTTGTCTCCATCAGACTGGATTTGGGAAATAAAGCAAAGAAAAAGGCATTAAAAGTGCAGCAGGTGCACATATGTAGTGCCTGCATGAAGACAGGAAATACCAGTAACAGAAGAATGGACTATACCAGTGTTTTTCAACCACTGTGCGGGAGATTATGTCATTTCACTTAAAAATATGTTTTGCAAACCAGTAATTATAGTCTGCAAATAATATGCCGTTGTTGAGTGTCTGTGCTGTCTAGAGATCGGCAGAGTAACCGTGTGATACTCTTCCATATCAGTAGGTGGCAGCAGGTAGCTAATTGCTTTGTGATGATCCCAATATGCAGAGCACAGCGGGAGGCAGTGTGCAGGTAAAAAGGTATCTAATGCTTAAACCAAAAATAAACAGAAGGCGAGTGCCGCTAAGAAAAGGCATTGAAGCTTAGGGATGGCTATGCAGAATGAAACTAAAACTGAACTGGCTGCAAAGTAAACAAAAACAGAATGCTGGACGACAGCAAAGACTTACAGCATGCGGAGCAGAGAAGGCGTCCACAAAGTACATCCGAACATGACAAGACAATCAACAATGTCCCCACAAAGAAGGATAGCAACAACTTAAATATTCTTGATTGGTAAAACAAAGCAGGTGCGGGGAATAGCGCCTAAGGAAGACATGAAATCCTGAGATCGGTAGGTCGTGAGTTCAAACCCCGGCCGAGTCATACCAAAGACTATAAAAATGGGACCCATTACCTCCCTGCTTGGTACTCAGCATCAAGGGTTGGAATTGGGGGTTAAATCACCAAAAATGATTCCCGGGCGCGGCCACCGCTGCTGCCCACTGCTCCCCTCACCTCCCAGGGGGTGTACAAGGGGATGGGTCAAATGCAGAGGACAAATTTCACCACACCTAGTGTGTGTGTGACAATCATTGGTACTTTAACTTAACTTCAACTTAAGACAAGAACTAAAACACTGCACACAGGAAAACAGCAAAAAAGTCCAAATAAGTCACGGCGTGATGTGACAGGTCGTGAAAGTTCACCTACTTTGAGACAAGAGCTATAGTGATGCATGGTTGGTTATGGTTTAAAGTCGTATCCAACAATTGCGACAATGACTTTTTACTGTCAACTGAGTTTCGTTTTTTAATGATTTCTGCTGGTGGTGTGCCTCTGGATTTTTTCAATGAAAAAGATGTGCCTTGGCTCAAAAAAGGTTGAAAAACACCGGACTATATCATAAAGCTGGAGGAGATTTGAAAGCAATAATACAAATAAAAAACTGCTAAAAAGAAAAAAAGTGTCGATTTTAAGGTAAAAAACTGGCGGCTGAGTCACCAAAACTTTACTGTAAAATTTACAGCCAATTACTGTAAATAGAAAACGGCATCATTATTACTTTTACGGTAAAAAAAACGGGCAACTGAAAGGACAGTGTTTTACTGTCATAAATCTATGTTTTTACAGCATCCATCCATCCATCCATTTTCTACCGCTTGTCCCTCATTACAAGTTTTTACAGCATATTATTGTAAATATAAAAACAGTACTACTGTAATGTAAACGGTAAAATTCTGTCAACTGAGCTGCTATTTTTTTTTTTACTTCTAAATCGATGGTCCTTTTCACACCCAATTACTGTAAAGTGAAAAAGGGTACCAGTGTAATCTTTGCAGTCAAATTCTGGCGACTGAGCTGTCGATTTTCGCCATGAAATTTAGGATTGTTTTTACAGTGAATTACTGTAAATTGGAAAACTTTACAACTGTTATTCTACGGTAAAATTATGGTATGCCAGTTTTTTACCGTAAAATTTAGTTGTTTCTAGAGTGAATTAAAGTAAATTGAAAGTCTCAGTATGGTGAGATTGAGGACTGAGCTGACACTATTTTACCGTAAAAAAAATCTACTGTAGTTGTTTTGTAGTGTAATATTGGAAACAGAAAACATTACCACTGTTATTTTCGCTGTAAAATTCTGGCGACTGAGCTGGCAGTTTTTTTTACTGTAAAATGTACAGTGTTTTTTTTTTCTTTTCTTTTTTTTTACAGCAAATTACTGTAAACTAAAGAAAACATAATTTAGCGTTAAAATATGAGCTGCCAGCGTTTTATTTTTACCGTCAAATCTACAGTTGTTGTTTTTATGGTGTATTAGTGTAAATTGAAAACCAGTACCACTGTTTTTACAGTAAAATTCTGGCGATTGAGCTCCCAGTATCTTTACCGTACAATTTACGGTGTTTTTTTACAGTGACCTACTGTAAACTAAAAAACGGTACCATTGTAATTTTAACGTTAAAATATTAGAGACTGAGATGCCAGTTTTTTTGTTTTTACCGTAAAATCTATGGTTATTGTTTTTACAGCATGTTACTGTAAACTGAAAAATCGTACCACTTTATTTTAACGATAAAATTCTTGCGACTGAATTGACATGTTTGGGTTTTTTTTACAGCAAAATCTACAGTAGTTGTTTTTACAGCATAGTGTTGTAAATAGAAACATTAGCATTGTTATTTTAACTGTAAAAGTCTGATGACTGAGCTGGCAGTTTTTTTTATTGTCAAATTTAGTGTTTTTACAGCAAATCACTGTAGACAAAAAAAAAACAGTACCACTGCAATTTTAACGTTAAAATATCTGTCTGTTTTTTTACCGTAAAATCTGCGGGTGATATTTTTACAGCAAATTACTGAAAACTGAAAATGTTATTTTGTGTCTGGGCTGCCAGTTTTTATTTGTTTGTTTGTTTTTTTAATACCATAAAATCAATGGAAGTTGTTTTTACAGCGAATTACTGTAAATTGAGGGGGGGAAAAAAGGTACCACTTTTATTTGTACGGTAAAAATCTGGTGACCAAACTGCCAGTTTACAGTAACATTTACAGTGTTTTTACAGCAAATTACTCTAACCCAGGGGTCACCAAACTTTTTGACTCCGGGGCCGCATTGGGTTAAAAAAATGTGGCCGGGGGCTGGGCTGTATGTATATATATATATGTATATATATATATATATATATATATATATATATATATGTATATGTATATACATACATACAGGTAAAAGCCAGTAAATTAGAATATTTTGAAAAACTCAGTAATTGCATTCAAAAGGTGTAACTTGTACATTATATTTATTCATTGCACACAGACTGATGCATTCAAATGTTTATTTCATTTAATTTTGATGATTTGAAGTGGCAACAAATGAAAATCCAAAATTCCGTGTGTCACAAAATTAGAATATTACTTAAGGCTAATACAAAAAAGGGATTTTTAGAAATGTTGGCCAACTGAAAAGTATGAAAATGAAAAATATGAGCATGTACAATACTCAATACTTGGTTGGAGCTCCTTTTGCCTCAATTACTGCGTTAATGCGGCGTGGCATGGAGTCGATGAGTTTCTGGCACTGCTCAGGTGTTATGAGAGCCCAGGTTGCTCTGATGGTGGCCTTCAAATCTTCTGCGTTTTTGGGTCTGGCATTCCGCATCTCCCTTTTCACAATACCCCACAGATTTTCTATGGGGCTAAGGTCAGGGGAGTTGGCGGGCCAATTTAGAACAGAAATACCATGGTCCCTAAACCAGGCACGGGTAGATTTTGCACTGTGTGCAGGCGCCAAGTCCTGTTGGAACTTGAAATCTCCATCTCCATAGAGCAGGTCAGCAGCAGGAAGCATGAAGTGCTCTAAAACTTGCTGGTAGACGGCTGCGTTGACCCTGGATCTCAGGAAACAGAGTGGACCGACACCAGCAGATGACATGGCACCCCAAACCATCACCCAACCATGCAAATTTAGCATTTCCTTTGGAAATCGAGGTCCCAGAGTCTGGAGGAAGACAGGAGAGGCACAGGATCCACGTTGCCTGAAGTCTAGTGTAAAGTTTCCACCATCAGTGATGGTTTGGGGTGCCATGTCATCTGCTGGTGTCGGTATTTTTCATTTTCATACTTTTCAGTTGGCCAACATTTCTAAAAATCCCTTTTTTGTATTAGCCTTAAGTAATATTCTAATTTTGTGACACACGGAATTTTGGATTTTCATTTGTTGCCACTTCAAATCATCAAAATTAAATGAAATAAACATTCTAATGCATCAGTCTGTGCAATGAATAAATATAATGTACAAGTTACACCTTTTGAATGCAATTACTGAAATAAATCAAGTTTTTCAAAATATTCCAATTTACTGGCTTTTACCTGTAATATATATATATATATATATATATATATATATATATATATATATATAATGTGTGTGTGTTCCGAGCGCGATGATGTCACATTATCGAAGGAAAAATGCATTTTTAGACAATATGGTTTGCTTCAGTGGCTAGGAGACAGAGAGTAACCAGCGATAGAAAATGGATGAGAAAAGACAGATTTAAAAAAATAATAATAAGTTTTTTTTTTCTAACTTGGGACTTCCTGCAGGCCGGATTTTGGAAGCTGGTGGGCCGGAAATGGCCCGAGGGTGGTAGTTTGGGGACCACTGCTCTAACCTAAAAATCATTAACATTGTCATTTTTACAACAATTTTAGCAACTGAGCTGTCAGGTTATTTTTTTTTTTTTCTTTCACCGTAAAATCTACAGTACGGTAGTTTTTACGGCGTATTACTGTAAACTGAAAAACGGCAACATGGCGACTGAGCTGATTTTTAAGGGTTTTTTTTCTTACAGCAAAATCTGTTGTTTTCACAGCGTAACACTGTAAATGGAAAACATTACCACTGTTATTTTAACTGTAAAATTCTGGCGCCTCAGTTTTTGTATACCCTAAAATCTACTTCTTTTTTTTTTACGGTGCAACAATTACATGAAATAACAACCACTGTTATTCCTAATATTGCGACACCTTTATGTTACTACATACTGCAGCCTATGTGGGGCATATCAAGTAAAATGCATTTATTATTTGATACATTCTCACACTTCAATCGCACATCACAAAGTGTATTTTCCCCCCGTAGTCACTGCATAGCACCCTCTAGCAACACAACAGCACACATTACGCAAGGTATGCAGGAAGTGTGCAGAGTGTGCTACGTCTGTGACAGAAAACATCATAAAAGAGGTAAAGCTCTATTTTACATGAGGACGTGAAGGCCTCTTTTAGCGTGCTTTGCTCCATTATGCGTCTGCTTAGCTGGAGACGCTTGAACCTGGAACGCAAATATTCCCATTATGGTGTCACTAAATGGCGTAAAAAATATGTTATGTCATGACAACAGAGCATCTTTTCACATGAGAAGAAAGAAAAAAAGTCCAAGGTACAAAACGTTTCAATATGGTAATAATCAGTGGAAAGACACTGCCCTCTAGTGGAGCATGGACGGAAGTGAATTAAATTATTATACTCGAAAATGGGGGTCTTAAGGTGTTTTAAGCTGCGGACCCCCAAACTGATTGAGATGGAGCTTGTATAAAATTGTGTTTCAATAGTTAGATATTTTTTAAAAGTCATATGAACCAACACATTCACAAGACTCCTACAGTAATTTAAATTGCAAACCCCAAAACCAGTGAAGTTGGCACGTTGTGTAAATCGTAAATAAAAACAGAATAAAATGATTTGCTAATCCTTTTCAACCTATATTCAATTGAATAGACTGCAAAGACAAGATACTTAACGTTCGAACTGGAAAACTTTGATTCGTTTTTGCAAATATTAGCTCATTTGGAATTTGATGCCCGCAACATGTTCCAAAAAAGCTGGCGCAAGTGGCAAAAAAGACTGAGAAATCACTTATTTGGAACATCCCACAGGTGAACAGGCTAATTGGGAACAAGTGGATGCCATGATTGGGTATAAAAGCAGCTTCCATGAAATGCTCAGTTATTCACAAACAAGGATGGGGCGAGGGTCACCACTTTGTGAACAAATGTGAGAGCAAATTGTCAAACAGTTTAAGAACAACATTTCTCAACCAGCTATTGCAAGGAATTTAGGGATTTGACCAACTACGGTCCGCAATATCATTAAAAGGTTCAGAGAATCTGGAGAAATCACTGCACGTAGCCTTGAATGCCTGTGACCTTGGATCCCTCAGGGGGTACTTCATCAAAAAACGACGTCAATCTGTAAAGGATATCACCACATGGGCTCAAGAACACTTCAGAAAACCACTGTCAGTAACTACAGTTCATTGCTACATCTGTAAGTGCAAGTTAAAACTCTACTATGCAAAGCGAAAGCCATTTATCAACAACACCCAGAAACGCCGCCGGCTACGCTGGGCCCGCGCACATCTAAGATGGACTGATGCAAAGTGGAAAAGTGTTCTGTGGTCTGACGAGTCCACATTTCATATTGTTTTTTGGAAACTGTAGATGTTGTGTCCTCCGGAACAAAGAGGAAAATAACCATCCGGATTGTTCTATGTGCAAAGTTGAAAAGCCAGCATATGTGATGGTATGGGGGTGTATTAGTGCCCAAGGCATGGGTAACTTACACATCTGTGAAGGCACCATTAATGCTGAAAGGTACATACAGGTTTTGGAGCAACATATGTTGCCATCTAAGCGCCGTCTTTTTCATGGACGCCCCTGCTTATTTCAGCAAGACAATGCCAAGCCACGTGTTACAACAGCGTGGCTTCATAGTAAAAGAGTGCGGGTACTAGACTGGCCTGCCTGTAGTCCAGACCTGTCTCCCATTGAAAATGTGTGGCGCATTATGAAGCCTAAAATACCACAACGGAGACCCCCGGACTGTTGAACAACTTAAGCTGTACATCAAGCAAGAATGGGAAATAATTCCACCTGAAAAGCTTAACAAATTGGTCTCCTCAGTTTCCAAACGTTTACTGAGTGTTGTTAAAAAGGAAAGGCCATGTAACACAGTGGTAAAAATGCCCCTGTGAAAACTTTTTTGCAATGTCAAGTTGCTGCCATTAAATTCAGTTAATTATTATTTGCAAAAAAATTAAGTTTCTCAGTTCGAACATTAAGTATCTTGTCTTTGCAGTCTATTCAATTAAATATAAGTTGAAAGGAATTTGCAAATCATTGTATTCTGTTTTTATTTACAAATTACGCAACATGCCAACTTCACTGGTTTTGGGTTTTGTATAAATAAATAAGGTACAACAAATTACACTGCACTATGACGGCCTCAAAACAAATAAACAGCACTCATGAGCAATATGAACAATTTAATACAGAAGATGAATCATCCCCCACCCAAAAAAGCAGTAAAAAAGCCATCCCCATAAATCACAAAGCTACAACCTGAAGAGATCTAATTAAGGAGCCATTTAGGGAATGAACATGAAGTTAAAGTGGACGCAGGTGACGGTAATGTAAGCTACATTTTGCAGTTGCATCTCTCCTTTTTTTTTGCTGAATGATTTGTCATCACAATACAAAACAGTCATTATTATATTATAACTATTTAAACCATTGATTCTCTGGTAAAAGCAAACAGGCCACCCAAAAACAGGACGACCACATTTTGTTTGAAAAGCAGTGACCAAGAAAAAAACCCAAAAAAACACAAGCATAAAAATAAGTGGATATCATGTGGATATTTTAAAAAGCTGCAAACATTTTTTTTTTGGTTTGTTTTGCTTTTTGCAATAATGATGCAAATGGAAAAAAAAGCCCTTGATCACATCGGAGCGATCCTTGAGTCATTTCGTTAAGAGTGATGACCTTCAAAACGAAATAACAATATTAGCTGTATCATTTTTACCGTTGGCACGGTAACCTTCCAACATACATTGTCCACTTTGCAGAGGGAGTAGACAAGCTATTAGCTGGTCAGTGGAACTCCTGAGACAGCTTCACCACAAATCACAGCCTGCAAAAAGCAATAAAAAAGTGGATTAAAACTGCATTGGTTCGAGCTCGCTGTATTCAATAAGAGCACCTTGGTATATTAAATACAAAATTCAAATATTATAGTCATCGCTTTGAACAGATAGCAATGACACTTTATGTCAACACATATGTGGTGTTGTTCAAAGAAATGTACATTTGCAGATTGTTGCCTTTATACACCACCATGATGGATTTGATTGGAGTGTAGACTATTCATCCATCCATCCATTTTCTACCGCTTATTCCCTTCGGGGTCGCGGGGGGCGCTGGAGCCTATCCCAGCTACAATCGGGCGGAAGGCGGGGTACACCCTGGACAAGTCGCCACCTCATCGCAGGGCCAACACAGATAGACAGTAAGTTAGTCTTAATTTTACAAATGACAAAATTTACCTTTGAGCCCCTGAAAATAAACATATTCTACATTTAAAATGTGTGCATATTAAATACCATATTTGGGTGAAACTGTTTAGAATAAAAGTCCCCGATTATACAAAATTGACTTTTACAACAGTAAAATGTGTTGCAAAAGCCCATTTATGAGCAATAACGTGAAAAAAAAACAAGTGTTTTGACGTTTGAGGCTATGGGCCACATGGGTGTCATTCTCTAGGGCAGGGGTCGGGAACCTTTTTGGCTGAGAGAGCCATGAAAGCCAAATATTTTAAAATGTATTTCCGTGAGACCCGTATAATATTTTTTAACAGTGAATACAACTAAATGCGTGCATTTTTAAGTAAGACCAACATTTTTAGAGTATAATAAGTCTCTTATTCTTTTTAATAACATTGTTATTCTGAAGCTAACCAATAATAAATAAAATACTTCTTACCTTTAATGCGACTTCTTGAACAGGTGCGCTAGAAGACGGATGGATGGATTAAAATGCATGAGAATGTTTTATATTTTGAACGCTTTTTTTAACACTGTGATTACCAGCGGAATTATTCATTACTTAAAGTAAAGTTAAAGTACCAATGATTGTCACACACACACTAGGTGTGGTGACATTTTTCCTCTGCATTTAACCCATCCCCTTGTTCACCCCCTGGGAGGTGAGGGGAGCAGTGGGCAGCAGCGGTGCCATGCCCGGGAATCATTCTTGTTGATTTAACCCCCAATTCCAACCCTTGATGCTGAGTGCCAAGCAGGGAGGTAATGGGTCCCATTTTTATAGTCTTGGGTATGACTCGGCTGGGATTTGAGATTGATCTGAGAGCCAGATGCGGTCATCAAAAGAGCCACATCTGGCTCTCGAGCCATAGGTTCCCTACCCCTGCTCTAGGGGGTAAAAAAATAATTTCATGAGATAGGCTCCAGCAACCCCCCGCGACCCCAAAAGGGACAAGCGGTAGAAAATGGATGGATGGATGGATGTCCAGATGTATGTGTCAAATGGGCGCTCTTAGCATGAGGTGTGCTCAAAAAAATGGATTCACAGCCAGAGTGCGATTGATTTTTTTTACAATTCTAATTTGATTCCAAGTTTTCAAAAAATTATATAAAAAAATAAAAAAATCATTTAAAAAAAGACAGGTTTTTCTTAGGCCATTCCCATGCTTACTAACTGTTAGTTAGTCAGTAGCCAAAGTTTAAAAAAATACAATACAAATCTTTATACCAAATAATATATCGCAACAATCATGTTGACTCGAGAATCGATTCTGACCGAGTTTTTGGTAAGATTCCCATCCCTACTATGCAGGTCGAAGGTGGGTTCTTGCACAGAACGCCATTATGGCTAGAACCGTCACTGGACATGCTAGGTGAGCCCACCTGGTTTATATGCTTAAAGTACCAGTAGAATGTAAAAACAAGTTGCCTCTGTATTGAAGATATTATCATATATATCTGATTAATAACACAGAAAGACTTACAAAGTTTGCGAGTAAATACATATAATCAAAATAGTATTCATCTCACAGAGATTCCCGAGCCATTTTGAGAGATAATGAACATGATCCGTGGCGTAAATGTGGGAACCAAAGATCCCTTTCAAATCAACAATGCAAATCATGCAGACTTTGTGAAAACGATTACTTTGGGACAAATAATGATCCAGAACCTTATATTTTTGGATATAAGGAGGGTGAGCTACAAGTTTTAGAAGCTTTGTGCTAAACAGATCCAGCTTTAGTGAAACACTATCGCATCATGGAGCAGTATTGCTAAGTGCTAATCAAGAAATACAAACTACGAACATAATAAAGCGATCTGCTCTTACGGCGATGATGATGGATGGGATGTTTATAACTTCCCGTTTAGATGAAGAATTAATCATCATCTACATGAAGGGTTAAAAGGAAAAGTTGCTGCCTGCAGACACCGTCTTCAGTTGTGTGACTGTCCCCATCGCCAAGTATGAATTGAATGTCACAGATGAACAACTTCTAGATTTAGAGTTTTAATCCTCCTTTATCCAAATGAGAGGCACGATTTATTATCTAGAACAGTGGTTCTTAACCTGGGTTCTATCGAACCCTAGGGGTTCGGTGGAGCCTCCGTCGCGGAGGTCAAGACACACCCGACTCATCGTGTAAATAAAAACTTCTCCCTATTGTCGTATTACGGATACGGCAACAGCAGAAGTCACACTGGTTTTCAGGTGTGTAATTTGTTGTGAGTTCATGCACTGTGTTGGTTTTGTTCTTTGAACAAGGTGATGTTCGTGCATGGTTAATTTTGAGCACCAGTAAAACAACATATAACTTTGTCTTGAATTAGAAATTTTTTTTCACTAAAGGGTTCGGTGAATACGCATATGAAACCGGTGGGGTTCGGTACCTCCAACAAGGTTAAGAAGCACTGATCTAGAATAACTTTGACAAGCTGAAACGCAATGAAGCAGCAGGACTTCGACCGGCGTATAGTACAGCAGCAAATGGCTAATTAGCTGTTTGTTACCAATGCGCCACTAAAATAGTTTCAATCAGTCAAAGTTTTTAACTTTGTAGCCCTTAATCACAAATATCTCAAAGGGCTGCACAAGCCACAACGACATCCCTGCTGACGTAGTCAAACTCTGGTGTGGGGTTTGTCTACGTTAGCGCTTATAATAACAATATCGCTAATATTTGGTTTATATTCAAGTTACAAAATGTAAATAAGAGTATTTTTTGGCAGGTTTTGGATAGCTTAGATGGTTTTGTGGACGGAATAGAGAGCCCCTATTGACTCCATTGATAAATGATAATAAATGATAAATGGGTTGTACTTGTATAGCGCTTTTCTACCTTCAAGGTACTCAAAGCGCTTTGACACTACTTCCACATTTACCCATTCACACACACATTCACACACTGATGGAGGGAGCTGCCATGCAAGGCGCTAACCAGCACCCATCAGGAGCAAGGGTGAAGTGTCTTGCTCAGGACACAACGGACATGACGAGGTTGGTACTAGGTGGGGATTGAACCAGGGACCCTCGGGTCGCGCACGGCCACTCTTCCACTGCGCCACGCCGTCCCATAAAGGGCTTTTTATGTTTGTTTTTTTTATTTACGACTTAGAAGGCATAAAAAAAGAACACGTGTTCATGTCTTGGGAATGATAAACAGCACATCTTTGTGGGCGGCGTAGCTCGGTTGGTACTGCTGCCGTGCCAGCGAGATGAGGGTTGCAGGTTCGACCCCCGATTCTGCCATTCTCATCACTGCCGTCGTGTCCTTGGGTTAGACACTCTACCCAAGTGTGACTCACACTGGTTTAAATGTAGCTTAAAGATGTAGATAATGGGTTTCACTATGTAAAAGCGCGTTGAGTCTCTGGAGAAAAAGCGCTATATAGTTCACTTTCTAATTTTTGCATATTTCCAGTATGGCTGATCTGCTGATATGCCCGGAGTGCAGAAGCGTTCCCATCCAGATGTCATCCTACCCCGAATCTACGGAAATTGCCAAAGACATTTGGAGCGGAATATTCAAAATGGATGTCTGAAATTGTGGCATTTTGTGATGTTTCATCGGTGTCTTCACATATTTTGCGGATTGGAAATACAGTTGGATATTGTTTCACAATGAAATACAATTAAACATATCAAGTCAACTTGTTTTTCCACTCTACTGGTACTTTAAGACTTCACAAGGAACAGCTTTGTGTAAAAGCAGGCTTCACCGCGCATCTTAAAATAAAACCTGAAGCTCTGCCAACCAAACATCAGTCAGCGGACAGACAAACTTAGCATGATGTTGCTGTTAAAATGTGAGTGTAATGTTAGCTCTTTAGCTCACATAGCTCAGATAGTGTTGCTAATGTTTGTCCTCACACTGCTATATGGTAGTTCATGAGTATTTACTAGAGATGTCCGATAATATCGGCCGATAAATGCGTTAAAATGTAATATCGGAAATGATCGGTATCGTTTTTTTTATTATCAGTATCGTTTTTTTTTGTTTTTTGTTTTTAATTAAATCAACATAAAAAACACAAGATACACTTACAATTAGTGCACCAAACCAAAAAACCTCCCTTCCTCATTCACACAAAAGGGTTGTTTCTTTCTGTTATTAATATTCTGGTTCCTACATTATATATCAATATATATCAATACAGTCTGCAAGGTATACAGTCCGTAAGCACACATGATTGTGCGTGCTGCTGGTCCACTAATAGTATTAACCTTTAACAGTTAATTGACTAATGTTCATTAATTACTAGTTTCTATGTAACTGTTTTTATATTGTTTTACTTTCTTTTTTATTAAAGAAAATGTTTTTAATTTATTTATCTTATTTTATTAATTTTTTTAAAAAGGACCTTATCTTCACCATACCTGGTTGTCCAAATTAGGCATAATAATGTGTTAATTCCACGACTGCATATATCGGTTGATATCGGTATCGGTAATTAATGAGTTGGACAATATCGGAATATCGGATATCGGCAAAAAGCCATTATCGGACATCCCTAGTATTTACACCACAGACACTACTTTTAAACTATCTAAATTCCAACATCTCTTCATGGGACCTTCAAGACGATTGGTTGGTTGGTTGGTTCAAATTGTACAATATGGGACCTTTAACGTGTAAAGCCAACATTTTTACTACTTTTTAAATTTGATTTCAAATCCAGTATTGTGGAGTATAAAGGCAAACTAAGTTGATAGTTACAATGTCTCCTCCTCTATTACTTTGTTTTTGTTGACATACTCTAAAGAAGTCACTGTGACCAAAACTGTGACTGTGACTAAAGAAGGGTCTTGTGTTTGCTAATTTCTTCAAAAGATGTTCCAGCGGAGGCGTGAAATGTGCTGCGCTAAAGCTACCCTTGGAAGCGTGTTTCATTCTGCGAATCTCTTAAATGTGCCAGCCTGACAGTGCTGGAGATTCATTGAAGTTTGGGCTGTCACGCTCATGGCGGCTGCTGAGGCACACAGGCTTGTGGAGGTCATCTGGTATGATGGAATTCATTAGATGACTAGAAAAGTAGAAGGGAGCACACTCGTGTTTGCTCCCGTGTGACTGAGAGCAAGGCTGGCAACGATCTCTGAGGTTTGTCTGGAGCAAGGCAGTTTTGTTTTGGGGAAAAGGCAAACTGATATTGAGATAATCGACTAGACGGGCCTGTTCTCAGAGCGTGGCTCTGTGCGGCCCACAGGGACTTCTTGTAGGTCGGAATGGGGCGGGGGTGACGGCGTGTAAGGGGGCGGGGCCTCATTGACACCCCTGGAGTCCCCTCCCTCAGAGATGTGATGGGAGGGACGGGCCGCGTCCGTCTGGTCAGCGTCGGCACACTCGCTGTAGGGAGGGGGCTTCAGCTCGTCCTCTGAAAAGAAAGCAGAGTAGAGATGAAAGACTGCGTTGACTCCTCTTTTGTGAAAATCATTTTAAGAAAAAAAAAAAGACTAAATATTCAACATCGAGTACGGTAAATACCCCATTTTTTGGATTATAAGTCGGACTTCAATCATTTCATTTTCTCAAAAATTTACAGTGCGCCTTATAACCCGGTGCGCCTTATGTACAGTCGTGGTCAAAAGTTTACATACACTTGTAAATAACATAATGTCATGGCTGTCTTGAGTTTCCAATCATTTCTATAACTCTTATTTTTTCGTGATAGAGTGATTGGAGCACATACTTGTTTCTCACAAAAAACATTCATGAAGTTTGGTTCTTTTATGAATTTATTATGGGTCTACTGTAAATGTGACCAAATCTGCTGGGTCAAAAGTATACATACAGCAATGTTAATATTTGGTTACATGTCCCTTGGCAAGTTTCACTGCAATAAGGCGCTTTTGGTAGCCATCCACAAGCTTCTGGCAAGCATCTGGTTGAATTTTTGACCACTCCTCTTGACAAAATTGGTGCAGTTCAGCTAAATTTGTTGGTTTTCTGACATGGACTTGTTTCCTCAGCATTGTCCACATGTTTTCAATGGGGTTTAAGTCAGGACTTTGGGAAGGCCATTCTAAAACCTTAATTCTAGCCTGATTTATCCATTCCTTTACCACTTTTGACATGTGTTTGGGGTCATTGTCCTGTTGGAACACCCAACTGCGCCCAAGACCCAACCTCCGGGCTGATGATTTTAGGTTGTCCTGAAGAGTTTGGAGGTAATCCTCCTTTTTCATTGTCCCATTTACTCTCTGTAAAGCACCAGTTCCATTGGCAGCAAAACAGAGCATAATACTACCACCACCACGCTTGATGATAGTGTTCCTGGGATTAAAGGCCTCACCTTTTCTCTTCCAAACATATTGCTGGGTATTGTGGCCAAACAGCTAAATTTTTGTTTCATCTGACCACAGAACTTTCCTCCAGAAGGTCTTTGGGGGCGGTATAGCTCGGTTGGTAGAGCGGCCGTGCCAGCAACTTGAGGGTTGCAGGTTTGATCCCCGCTTCCGCCATCCTAGTAACTGCCGTTGTGTCCTTGGGCAAGACACTTTACCCACCTGCTCCCAGTTCCACCTACATTGGTTTAAATGTAACTTAGATATTGGGTTTCACTATGTAAAAGTGCTTTGAGTCACTAGAGAAAAGCGCTATATAAATATAATTCACAATTCGCAATTATCTTTGTCCATGTGATCAGCAACAAACTTTAGACAGGCTTTAAGGTGTCGCTTCTGGAGCAAGGGCTTTCTTCTTGCACGGTAGCCTCTCAGTCCATGGCGATGCAAAACACGCTTGACTGTGGACACTGACACCTGTGTTGCAGCAGCTTCCAATTCATTGCAGACCAGTTTTTTGGTGGTTCTCGGTTGACTCTCGATCATCTTGACCAAGTTTCTCTCAGCAGCAGGTGATAGCTTGTGTTTTTTTCCTGATCGTGGCAGTGACAAAACTCCGCCATGCACTTCATACTTACGAACAATTGTCTGAATGAATTGAAATGGCTGCAAGTGACTTTCCTGACTTGTTCAAGTCAATGATTAGTTTTTTCAGATCTGTGCTGAGTTCCTTTGACTTTCCCATTGTCGCGTTTGTGACCGAGTCTAATGACTGCATCACATGAGACCTATTCAAATGGGCTCATAAAAGTAAACAGGTGTCGTCAATCATAGTCACTCACATGAAGTTAAGAAGCCATGCCATGAAGCTAAGTATGTTGCTGTATGTATACTTTTGGCCCAGCAGATTTGGTCACATTTTCAGTAGACCCATAATAAATTCATAAAAGAACCAAACTTCATGAATGTTTTTTGTGAGAAACAAGTATGTGCTCCAATCACTCTATCACAAAGAAATAAGAGTTGTAGAAATTATTCGAAACTCAAGACAGCCATGACATTATGTCCTTCACAAGTGTATGTAAACTTTTGACCACGACTATATGTATTAATACCGATTGTGCGTACTGACATTGAACCTCCTTTATGTGATACACGTTATGATGTTAAGTGTGGTGGTGGCAGTAGATAGCAATCACACACAAGAGATGCGTGTGGTGCACTGCAGTTATCTAACCAACTGATGTTTTGTTTCACCCTATTATACAAAACCTACTTTTCTTACATATAGGTACCTGCTGGTGTGTGCTTGGGATCTGCATAAGTCCCGAAAATTTGAGATCAATCCATAAAGGCATTGCGGAAATATTTCTAAATTAATATTGCTTGCTTTCATACTTCCTCAACAACTGCACAACCGCTGACGTCACCAGTTGAGAAATGTCACCAGATTGTCCATATATGGTATACATTTACCAAAAGTGCCTGTGTGCTTCTGCCATTGTAGCCCGCGCTGCAGACAATACGCTCCTTATTCTCGATCCTCTTGTTGTGGGGCAGACTGGCTCATACATGCAGATTCATCCTTTGTTGTTACCATTTCTAAGACAAAGTAGCATATGATTCTAACTTATTCTGTCAGTAGACTTGCTATGGAAGCACTAAAACTACAACAAAATGACAGGGAGAAGACTCAGTCGAAGTGGAGGCACGTAAATAAGACCACCAAAGGGCGCATCCTGAAGAGACAGTCAGAAAGCGGCTTGAAGATGGCCTGTAAAACATAACCTATGCAAAATATTGACCAAATAATTACTATTACATGTTAAGTAGACCACAAGGAAGTGTTTTAAAAGGATGGTTACCTTTCACATTTGAGATCGATACAGTGCCAATTTTTGGTACTTTTGTCTTAAGTGTTAAATGATAAATGGGTTATATAGCGCTTTTCTACCTTCAAGGTACTCAAAGCGCTTTGGCAGTATTACCACATTCACCCATTCACACACTGATGGCGGGAGCTGCCATGCAAGGCGCTAACCAGCAGCCATCAGGAGCAAGGACACAACGGACGTGACTCGGATGGTAGAAGGTGGGGATTGAACCCCAGTAACCAGCAACACTCCGATTGCTGGCACAGCCACTCTACCAACTTCGCCACGCCGTCCCCATAATAAATGGTAATTGTTTAATCATAAAAACTAATTTTGCTGAGCTGATAATGATAACTGTTCTGTCCAGTTGTTATATCTTGTTTTCTTACTACATCATCATGTCTCATTTGAAAGTATTATATCGTAGATTTTTCAAACTGTTGCAATTCCAGCAGTGTATGGACTAAGGTGTGTTGCCCAGTCAGGAAGTAGCCTTTGCCGTTAAGTTAAATCTATGACGGTCTAGTCTTTTGTTGCGCCCTACAAGGTGTTTATACCAGGGGTGTCAAACTCATTTTAGCTCAGGGCCCACATGGAGAAAAATCTATTCCCATGTGGGCAGGACTGGTAAAATCATGGCATAATAACTTAAAAATAACTTTAAAATTGTTTTCTTTGTCTTACTTTAGCTAAATACAGAACCAGCACAATCTGAAAATGTACAAAGTACAAATAATCTTCTTGACAAAACACTTCAAGTTAGTTTAAAATTCTGAGAAAAAAATTGGTGCAGTTTAAAAAACACAGTGACCATGAAGAACATAATGAACGTAGACTTGGTCTCAGTGTAACTACAAAGCCATTCAATTAAACAAAACAATTACCAAAATGACACCATAGCCAAAATCAAGGTAACGTAACTACAAACTTAACCAATGTGAATGTGGACGATTTAAGCATAAAACAAAATAAAACAAACAACAAATGTAAAAACATTCAGGGTGCGCATGGTGCCATCAACCAATTGCGTGCGCTGCACGGAACTCTAACAACTACAAAGATGATGGTCACTGATCATGTTGACAAATCTTTGCATCTTACCGTTTTGTTATTTTATTCGTTGAGTGGTTAATTTACAATTAAATAGGGGTGTGACGGTACACAAACATTTTGGTTCGGTACGTACCTCGGTTTAGAGGGCACGGTTCGGTTCATTTTCGGTACAGTAAGAAATCAACAAAATATACATTTTTTGGTTATTTATTTACCAAATTTGTAAACAATGGCATAACATACATATACACACAGGGTCCATTGCCAGGGTTAATGTGGTCAACATATATCAAATAAAAACTAAATAAGATAAGGCTCAGAATGGTTTCTTAACAAAACCTTTCTACATATGAAGTGCTTTTTTTGATTGATTGATTGAGACTTTTATTAGTAGATTGCACAGTACAGTACATATTCCGTACAATTGACCACTAAATGGTAACACCCCAATAAGTTTTTCATCTTGTTTAAGTCGGGGTGCACGTTAATCAACATTAAACTGCCTCAAGTTGTTGTCAGATTAAATAAAATGTCAAAACTTTTCTTCTACATATAAAAAGTGCAACATTAAACAGTTTCAAATCAACTCAGCCTCAGATTAACTTTTCTTTACCCCCCCCAGCCTGGCTAACTTGGCAGTAAGAGGATATATGGGCTCATTGTTCTTCCACCATAGAAGTGGGTCAAAATCTAGTTTTTAATGCAATATGGACTTATATCTGCTGCTATAAAAACATTTGTTATTGCTTTAGCCCTGCCTGACTCGCCGAGGAGAGGCTGCTTGAATGCGATGGTGACGCTTCAAATGGGTTAGCATGTGTTATGAGAGTAGGGTATGTGTGTGTGTGGCCCTTTAATATGTGACAGCATGTGAGGTGAGTGTGTGGGCGAGCGAGGTGAGGGAGCGGTAGCGTGAGTGCGGGGAGCGGCTCGTGTTTTGTTGGATTGGCTGTGTGCAAGACCTCAATAAAGCCACGATTTGCAACTAATCGCCGGACTTGTAATTTCAGAATCAGAATCAGAATAGTTTTTATTGCCATTGTTTGAGAACGGGTTCACAAACTAGGAATTTTTCTTGGTGCAATCGTGCAACATAAAACACATATAACACAGATTTGGTAATAACAAGAGCTCTAACTGAGCTATCAGATCTTGTTATGTACTTAGAAAGGAATTCAAAGGAGCTACTGTTAGGAGTTATTGTTCATGTGCCTGATGGCCGAGGGGAAAAAACTGTTCAAATGGCGGGAGGTGTGGGTCTGGATGGACCGTAGTCTCCTGCCTGAGGGGAGAGGGGAGAATAGTTTGTGTCCAGGGTGAGAAGAGTCAGCTGTGATCCAACCCACACGTCTCCTGGTCCTGGAGGAGAACAGGTCCTGGAGGGATGGGAGCTTGAAGCCAATCACCTTCTCAGCAGCACGTACGATGCGCTGCAGTCGATGCTTATCCTGGACTGTGGCGCCGGGGAACCACACGTTGATGGAGGAGATGAGGATGGACTCGATGATGGCTGAGTAAAACTGCACCAGCATCTCGGTCGGCACCTTAAGTTTCCTCAGCTGCCGCAGGAAGTACATCCTCTGCTGGGCCTTCTTGATTACCTTGATTACTTGATTTACCCTGGAGTCCGGAGCTGTGGAGACCCACTGCCGGGTAGAGTGAAGGGTGTTGCCCCCGAGAATACATCGGCCCTGGAGGAGTGTCTCCCCTGCGCTCCTCGACTACGGTCTGGGAGCCGGAAGCAGGAAAGGTGCAACACGTTTGACGTGTTGTCAGAAGCAGCTGCTGAACAATGTCGGCAAACCTCCGTCCTCCATTGTTGTATCGCGCAGCCAAAGTGTTCCCAAACGGGAGATCTTAACGAGGCAGGAGGGTCTTCCAGCTCTGGCTTTTACATGTTGTCCTAGCCCGATCTCTGCTAGCATGTGTACTCGTTCGGTACACCTCTGAATCGAACCAAAACCCCCGTACCAAAACGGTTCAATACAAATACACGTACCGTTACACCCCTACAATTAAAGAAGGTATTGTGCATCAATATTGTATCAATCTGGCGCCATCAACTGCCAGCCACAACAGGAGCAGCTGATTGCTTGCACCTGCACTGATTGGAGTAGCGGCAGCCAAACCAGAGGGCGCTTACTGTCAGCTGACACGTCATCTTTAAAAAGTGTCATGTGTGACGTGGGTTACACTTGAATTGCTGTACCAACATCCAGTGGACACATTTAGAACAGCAGTTTCTTTCATTGAAAAATTGCAGCTCATTTTTATACTAGCGGGCCATGGGCCGCCGGATTAAACCCCAACGTTTGAAACCCTGTGTTTACATTGTAAGTATTGCATTTATTACACACCAGCTGTTTTATTGTCACAATTAACTCAGTTGTAGTAGTCATGACCAAATTTGAAGAAATTACCATGTAAAATTGCTAATGCTAATAGCATGTCTATGGCAAAGCCAATGTAAATTAGCATTGCGTTAGCGCATTTTGAAAAGTTGAGCCTTACTTTATGTCTGAGCGTTTTTTTTTAAATCAGGCATACTGGTTTTATTGGCCTGGAAAATTTAAATATTACTTAGAGGCCGCAGTAAGTGTTGCTTGAGTGATTGTTTCCCCGCCATGTTTAAGTCTGCAACTAGACGTGACGTAATGTGAGTGACAGGAAGAAAAGCTCTGACTGCATATGAACTAATAGAAACGACTCAGTCTGGTTATAATAATCAATTTGATCGATACATTTAAAATGTTTCTATATTGATTTGCAAGGCATATTACGGATTGCCGCCCCCGGCAGTCTTATGCATGCATGCAGCAGTGTCACAATGTGCTAACATTAGCTAGCTGATGCCATGGGGAAAAGAACAGAATCTTATATTTGTGTCAGTGCAGTAATAATGCTCACTCAATTGCATCAGTCATTGATACTAAATGTAAAAATACTCTGATGCCATTTAAAAAAACTTTAAAAGTGAAGCTCTATTTGCAAAAACCAGAAGTCGACTTTTGTGGTTCAACCTAAGGTTGACATTTGTCACCCACATGATGTGAGCAGTGAGCAGTGAGAAGTGAAGAGAGCTAAGTGAAGATGGTGGGAAAGTACCAACATAGCGTGACATCTCATAAAAAGTGAGTGAACCTTGAACGGAAGATCAGCAACAACCACAATGTATCCCACTGAATGATTAAACATGCATGGTGATGCAACATGTGGCTACAATAAGTTACAATTTTTATGTATTGAAATGTGCAGCCTTCTTCTTTGCATACCACCGCTGTCCAAAATAAAATATCCTTTTCTATGTCATCTCTTTGGCTTTTTGTGTGGAATATGTGAATGCAGACTTTGGCCCATTTTGAGTTGTTTTTAAATAAAATGTAAACATGTAAGAAAAGCATTTCTATGAATCAGGCAAAATCCAAAAACGAGTGGATGTGAACTCTTGTTTGGAAATATATTTTTTTTATGATGGACATACTTCAACATTACCAATCTTTTAAAAACCGGATAAATAATGTATCCTCTATTTAACATGCACAAATCCTCCATTTTATTATTTTACATGGTCACATATTGAACTCCTTTTAACTATTAAGACATTAGATTGCAGGTTTACTAATATACTGTAAGTAGCTCTTATTTTGTCCTCTTATGTTGACTGTACTGTATTTCAGTATATATTCAATATACCGTATTTTTCGGACTATAAGTGGCAAATTTTTTTCATAGTTTGGCCGGGGGTGCGACTTATACTCAGGAGCGACTTATGTGGGAAATGATTAACACATTACCGTAAAATATCAAATAATATTATTATATAGCTCATTCACGTAAGAGACTAGACGTATAAGATTAAATCGGATTTAGCGATTAGGAGTGACAGATTGTTTGGTAAACGTATAGCATGTTCTATATGTTATAGTTATTTGAATGTCTCTTACCATAATATGTTACGTTAACATACCAGGCACGTTCTCAGTTGGTTATTTATGCGTCATATAACGTACACTTATTCAGCCTGTTGTTCACTATTCTTTATTTATTTTAAATTGCCTTTCAAATGTCTATTCTTGGTGTTGGGTTTTATCAAATACATTTCCCCCAAAAATGTGACTTATACTCCAGTGCGACTTATATGTTTTTTTCCTTCTTTATTATGCATTTTCGGCCGGTGCGACTTATACGCCGAAAAATACGGTATGTAGAATATTCAGGGCTGTACGCTTAGCTTTTTCACTAGTAGCACCGGTGTTACTAAATGAAAAAAATCAGTGGCACAAAAATTTTTTGGAGCACAGGAAAAAAATTTGTAGCAATATGAAACGACTTAACTATCACAAATTTCATTATTAACACTCAAACAATGTACACATCTGCACTCATACATATAAACACAATGCTATCATAAGGCCTACTGTAACACCCAATGAAACACAGGGAACATCCCAAACCCGTGCTCGCACGCCGCTAACACGAGTGTAGGGCTGAGCAATATGGACCAAAACTCATATTCCGATATAATTTGGCCCTAGACTAACCCATGAATGGAAATATCTGTTGACGTAACTAAATATCTCCACCTTGCCTTGATTTAAAATTTTAGGGATTGATGGGGATCCCAAATACACAAAAACAGGTACCAACAAGTAAGAAAAGTAGGTTTGCATAACAGGATCCCAACTTAGGTGATTTAGTATAAGAAAAAAGAAAAAGCCTTGAAAATAATATAAAAAAAGTCAAACATAATCTTCAAGCACACTTGTGAAGTGCTTACCTTAGGTGACTACCTGAAATACTTAAAGCTCATCGAGAGAATGCAAAGAGTGTGTGTGTGTGTGTGTGTGTGTGTGTGTGTGTGTGTTGAGGCTAGAACCAATTATTCATGTTTACATTGATTCTTATGGGAAATCTGCTTCACTATACAAATTTTTCAGGGTGCGAACCATGTTCAAGAACCAATTAAGCTTGTAAATCTAGTTTCCACTGTATATTAAACATTTTTTTAACCTTTTGTACAAGCCATATAAATTATTATTAAGTGTGCCAAGTGACATACATGAGTCAACTACAGGTATTTTTTAAGCATGAGGTGACGACGGTGGGTGGTCTACCTCCAGAGACAGCATCATATGGTGGTGGCATGTCCAGGTGGGAGAAGGATGGAGCAGGTGGCAGAGGTGTGGAGGGCTCTTCTACTGACAGCTCATCTGGCACACCGTACCAGCTCGGCCAGAGCGAAGCTTGCTGCAGAGGGAGGGAAATTAATTACATATTCCCATACGAGTGTGTGTGTGTAGTAGTAAGAATAAGTACACTGATGACAGAGGGAGTACCGTGGCTGGTTTTACTGCACACATCTTGCTGTTTATAATACTGCTTCAGGGCTAAAATGTGCAAACATAACAATGAAGTACAAACGGCTACTATGTACTACACTTTTGTAGTGTAAAATAAGATGGCTATGCTCAGTATGCACTGCTTTGTTGACGTAATTTCCCTTGATACAAATACCGCAAAGTATGCAAAACATGGCGCACCGTCGGATGCAACTAGTGCAATGATAACCAAAAAAGTGGGCCATGGTAAAGGGGGACTGCACTTTTTTGGAATTGTGCCTATCGTTCACAGTCATTATGAGAGACAAAAACACACATGCCTTTTTTTTTTTAGGATTTTAAAGACAATTAAAAAAACGCTTAGAGATGCGGCTAATGCAAGTCAATGTTGTAGCCTTCAAAGCCCTCTAAAATAACTTCAAAACTGTCATGTCTGTGTAATCATGTTTTTGTTTTAAGTCATGTTTTTGTTTAGTTATAGGAATCTTTGGTTTCTGGCTTTTCACTCCCTTGTCTTGTTTGCATGATTACCCATTAGTTTCACCTGTTCCACGTTTGGACTCATTGTGCACTCTTGATTGTCACCATAGCAACCCATTAGTTTTCACCTGTCACGTCACGCACCTGTTTCACGTCTTGAGTCACGCACCTGTTTTCGTTAATCATGTCTGTAGTATTGAAGTTCAGTGTTTTTCAGTTTGTCTTTCTGACGACCTCACACCACATTTATGCTCTGTCCATTCCTCTAAGATCCTGCTTCATGTCCCTTGTCAAAGTAAGTTTTGGTTCCATGTTTATAGTCTTTTTGTTTTTCATAGTTTGTTCTCCGCCACTGTGCGCGCTTTGGTTTGATCCTTTTTTGTAGTTCTAGTGTTTCAATAAAAAAATGTACCTTCATTCCCGTCTCGCCCGTGCCAACTTTCCGTTGCATCCCGGAAAAGCAAACTCCCAAGACCAAGTCTTGACAGTAGGTCGTCAGCAGACTCGCTTTTCCGCACGAGAGTTGGACATTTTTGACGAGGCTTCTTGGGCGGTCCTGTGCGCGATGGAGGAGGAAACTCGGCGCTACTCCTCCGTGGAGTACAGAAACTCCATTTGGTCCCAGGAATGGGAGGACGCAGCGCAGCAGTGCCGGAAGCGCCGCTCCCGACGAAGGACGTCGGGTAGAACTTCCGCGAGCCTGCAGGACACGCCGCTCCCACATGCCCCTCCCCCTCCGGGCGGAAGCAAGCAGCAGCCAGCCCGGCTTCGCCCTAATGACGTCAAAAATCATGATTTTTTTTTTCTGAATTCTTTTTCTTTTGATTCCCCGCCCCCCAAGACTCATGCTCCGCCCCCCAAGACTCAAGTCCCGCCCCCGTCACAATTTTTTTCTTTTTTCCCGCCCACACAACCCCAGGTGGGGGATAAAAAACAAAAACATTGTGGACAACTTAAAGGGGAAATTTCAGCCCCCCTCCAGACCTCCCTCCGCCCACCCCTAGAGGGAGTTCCAGACCGCAGGGAGCGCGTCTGGTATCCGCCCCTTGAGGGGGGGGCTGGGGTCGGGAGCTGTGTTGGTGGGGTGGCTCGGCATCACCATGCCAAGCCACAGCCTCCAGCACGGCCGCCACCACCAGTCTTCCGACCTGTCAAGCCACAGCCTCGAGCACGACCGCCCTCACCAGTCTTCCGACCCGTCAAGCCACAGCCTCCAGCACGACCGCCCTCACCAGTCTTTTACCATGCCAAGCCGCAACCCCCAGCTAGACCACCTCCACCTGCACCAAGGCTAGCACCAGTAGCTGCACCACGGCTAGCGCCAAGGCTAGCACCAGAGCCACGGCTAGCACCTGTCGTTGCTCCACGGCTAGCACCACTAGCTGCACCACGGCTAGCGCCAAGGCTAGCACCAGAGCCACGGCTAGCACCTGTCGCTGCTTCACGGCTAGCACCAGTAGCTGCACCACGGCTAGCGCCAAGGCTAGCACCAGCTCCATCACGCCAAGTTCCACGGCAGACTCCAGTACCCGCACCACGCCTAGCCGCATCATGCCAAGCTCCGGTACCAGCTCCACGCCGCCAAGCACTGCCTAGCCAAGACCAAGACCCTCCACGCCAAGTCCAAGACCAAGACCCTCCACGCCAAGTCCAAGACCAAGACCCTCCACGCCAAGCCCAAGACCAAGACCCTCCACGCCAAGCCCAAGACCAAGACCCTCCACGCCAAGCCCAAGACCCTCCACGCCAAGCTCCGGTACCAGCTCCACGACGCCAAGTGCCGCCAGTCGCAGCTCCACGACGCCAAGTGCCGCCAGTCGCAGCTCCACGACGCCAAGTTCCGCCAGTCGCAGCTCCACGACGCCAAGTGCCGCCAGTCGCAGCTTCACGACGCCAAGACCCGCCATGCCAAGACCAAGACCCGCCATGCCAAGACCAAGACCCGCCATGCCAAGACCAAGACCCGCCATGCCAAGACCCGCCATGCCAAGACCCGCCATGCCAAGACCCGCCATGCCAAGACCAAGACCCGCCATGCCAAGACCAAGACCAAGACCAAGACCCGCCATGCCAAGACCAAGACCCGCCATGCCAAGACCAAGACCCGCCATGCCAAGACCAAGACCCACGCCGAGCTTCGCCGCCTGACGCGCCACGCCGAGCTTCGCCGCCTGACGCGCCACGCCGAGCTTCGCCGCCTGACGCACCACGCCGAGCTTCGCCGCCTGACTCACCACGCCGAGCTTCCACGCCTGCCACGATGACGACGCGCCTTCCTCCTCGTCGGCCACGGATATGGCCGCTACCTGGTCGCCCGCCACGCCAAGTGCGCCCACCTCCCAGTCGGCCACGAATGTGGCCATTCCCTGGGCGTCCGCCTCGCCTGCTGCAGCGGCATTCCACTCGCCGCCGCCACCTAACTCTGCCCCGGTGGATACGGGGACACGTGGTCTGGCGACCCACCGCCATGTCCCCCTCCCGCCCTCCCATGACTCTTGTTAATTTTTTTTAAGGACATCTGGTATCTGTCCTTAAGGGAGGGGCTCTGTCATGTCTGTGTAATCATGTTTTTGTTTTAAGTCATGTTTTTGTTTAGTTATAGGAATCTTTGGTTTCTGGCTTTTCACTCCCTTGTCTTGTTTGCATGATTACCCATTAGTTTCACCTGTTCCACGTTTGGACTCATTGTGCACTCTTGATTGTCACCATAGCAACCCATTAGTTTTCACCTGTCACGTCACGCACCTGTTTCACGTCTTGAGTCACGCACCTGTTTTCGTTAATCATGTCTGTAGTATTTAAGTTCAGTGTTTTTCAGTTTGTCTTTCTGACGACCTCACACCACATTTATGCTCTGTCCATTCCTCTAAGATCCTGCTTCATGTCCCTTGTCAAAGTAAGTTTTGGTTCCATGTTTATAGTCTTTTTGTTTTTCATAGTTTGTTCTCCACCACTGTGCGCGCTTTGGTTTGATCCTTTTTTGTAGTTCTAGTGTTTCAATAAAAAAATGTACCTTCATTCCCGTCTCGCCCGTGCCAACTTTCCGTTGCATCCCGGAAAAGCAAACTCCCAAGACCAAGTCTTGACAAAAACCCTCCATCAAACATTTTACATACACACTGCAAATATATATATGATGTAGTGAAAGACACGTTCATAACAATATGTAATATGTTCAATATTTACCGTATTTTGGTCATTTTAATCAATGCCGAGACTGATTTCTTCAGCGCATTGATTTCCGTTTCCACAGCAGCGCACATCCGACTTTCGTTAAAAAACGCAAGTGTGTTCTAATCATGGCAGAATTGATAACAGACAACGAAGACAACTATTTTCGGACAAATGAAAATTCACGACCGTATCTTTTTGAAGCTGAATATACTGAGGATGACCTACTACTTAAAGGAGCGAGCACAAAGAAAGGGTGAGCCGTTGGAGCAGACGGAAGCCGAGCAAGTGAGGTGAAAGTGACGACGCAATAAATGTGGAACTTGAAGCCAAGCTATTTCGACATAAATGGAATGCTTACCCAACTAAACCGGAACAAATGTCCCCGGCCAGCTGGACCAAACAACTATCCATCGAGTAAGTCACACTTTAATATTAAACACAATAGACGCAGCACGTCATGCGTGTTATTGAAACTACAGTGCATACGCTGTCTGGCTAGATGTGCACAAACAAAACATGAAATGTGGGCTAATACTTTTCAGATACTGTAATATGATTGTTCATGTTTTTCAGTTAGTACAGATTGGTTTCCTATTGCATTGTTGTGCATTACAAACTCAAACGGGTTTTGTGTTGTCGTAGAAGCTTGCTTATTTCTAGCCGTAGTTAGCTTTTACGTCTAATACCGTAGCACTCCGATGTGTTACTGCGCTAGAAAAAGAGTTCCTCAGTGTTCGCTCTTACAATAACAATGTTGCTACAGCTTGGTTATTATAGAGGTTACAGAATGTAAATCAAGTATTGGTGAAGTTTTTTTAATGCATTTTTAAAGTGATTTAGAGGTAGCATGAATTGCTCCCATTAACTGCATTGCGAGCCACCAAGAACGAGCCAATTTTTACATGTTAGACTGCAAACATTTTTTTAAACTTTTGTCTTCTTGTCGCTCTTAAGAATTGTGATTACGATAGGCAAAATTAAAAAAATAAAAAGTGCAGTTCCTCTTTTAGACCAAACAGGAAATGACTTAAATTAGTCCTGCACATGACGGCAGAGTGTTGCTGGTCTCAGGCATTTACTCTTAAAATATGACAAACAAAACGATTTTAAACCACCGATTAGATATTGTCAACAATATAAATAGGAATTGGTTTGAAATGAAGGCTTAAATATTTATCTTAAAATTATTTTACACTATTACAATGAAACATTAAATGCAATCTGACTGCGCCTCTGTTGGCTGCTGCCAAGCATTGGATCAAATCAATTCCTTCAAGAGGCCAGTGATTGACAAGCAATTCCACACATTCATTTGACGACTTTGACAAACTTAAAGAGCGGGGGTGTACGTAGTGTTGCTGTGGATATGTGTACATGCAAAGCAGAGAGGTGCAGCTCTCGCAAAGAGAGATGTGGTTTATTTTGTGTCCGGTGGCAAACAACACCGCTGTAATTTCAGTTGCTTTATTTGACTTGCTCTTACACCCGACTTCCCTTCCATTAGAAAAGCCACTTTAGTCTTAATTCAAAGATATATTTCAAGGAGCCTTGAATATTAGCCAATACTGATATTAAATATCAGCACAAATCATTCATATTTCTAATATTGTGCAGTGTGTTTGATCAAGTGAAATTAGTCAGAGAACAATGGTATGTATGAAAAAACACAAACCTATTTATTATCAACCGTCTGCCATGGACTTATGCTGTCTTTAAATTAAAAGTGGAGTGGTATTTGTTTTAGTGACATCTAGTGGCCTTAATAATTCATAATTAAGCTCATTACGTAGGAAATTAAATGATGCAGACACGTTTGTTACTGGATATGTTCTAATACGCGTCTGCCTTGGAGACTTTGTATATGTAAGAAATAGTCAGTTATATATATATATATATATGATATTTGTTCATTTTGACAAATGTGCCGTTTTAGACTGCAATATTGTTCAATTAAGGACACTTATTACGTTGGTCTGACCTGTTGTGTCTGCTAGATCCGAGTAGCCTACATTTTGTTTACCTTTTGTAACTTCACTAAAATACAAGAAAAGACCAACCCTGGTGCTTATTGTCGAGCTTTGCATGTGTAACGCACTGCAGGACTGCTTGTATTCGAGCACCTATATAAGTATTTATAGTATTAATATATATTTTAGATGGAAGCCGATATAATTTGATACTTGTATTATATAGGGCCGATATCAATATTGGAATGGGCCAACCCAAAAAAAACATACAACGCAATGTTTTGAACAACTTACACTCTGTCTCTCGCACACCTGATGGAGGTAGGCTCTCCCGCCAACGATGACTATCTGGGCATTGCGGGGGTTGCTCAGGTACGATGCCAGCTGTCTTTGTCTTGAGCGATACCAGCACACGTAGAAGAAGATCTTAATGATGATAAACACGATGACAACTCTGTAAAAGAGAGTAAGTGTAGGTGGCTTTGTTGTAATTGTTTTGTAATTTTGAAGTATTGCTGAGAAGTTATACTCACATATACCAGTACAGTTCCATTTTGATGGGGTTTCCTTCACAGGGCAGAAGCTCTCATATTTGAGGAACAAATGTGATCCCTTAATGAAAATGCAACACATTGAGATGACTTTAGAAGCGTCCTTAACGTGACAATGTGTCAGTTACAGTACAAACAAAAAACTGTAATTGTTTTATTGGGAATTGTATGATGTGATTAAGGCTGCAGCTAACGATTATTTTTCTATCGATTAATCTATAGATTATTATTTTTTTTCGATTAATCGGTTAATCTATAGATTATTTTTTTCGATTAATCTATAGATTATTTTTCCTTTTACCGATTATTTTTTTTATTTAAAACGAAGATGAAAAAATAAATGTAGGCCAGTTTTTTCAAAAGGCATGGCTTTTATTTACAAAAAAAAGGATGGCCACTCAGTCAACATTGACAACAACATGACAAAATATTCTGTAACAATGTAAACATTTAAAACTTTTAACATTTAACAAAATTAAAAGTAGCTTATTTGCTTTTTAATGTGCAAATATAAAAGTAAACACCCAGTGCAAATCTTAATATTCTGCAATAGTATAAGCATTTCAAAAGTAAAAGTATTGCTTATTTTGCTTTAAAATTTGCAAAAATAAAGATAAAGATCCAATACATTACATACAGTGCAAAACGAAATATTCTGTAACAACAGTGTAAACATTTCAACAAAAGTAAAAGTATTGCTTATTTTGCTTAATAACACAACAATGATAGTATGATTAAAGTGAAAGTTAATTGTTCGTTTGTACATAGTATATGTAACTGTTAATGTTGTAAAAGGTATTTGCACAACTAGTTAACGTTAGCGTTAAAGAGGAGCGCGTCTTTGTAAACACTGAACAGGCACGCCAAACGCGCCTCTCAGAGCGAAACAGTGTTTTAGTTTATGAATTTACAACGCAGATACAAATGACATATTCATGTTTTTGTGTAATGATGACAACGTATACTCACGCGGACGATTGACTAGTTGATGGAGATGGCAAGAACGCTGTCGGGTGTTTTCTTTTCAAATGTTCGTTTATAGCCGTTGTGCATACAACAACATTATTAGCAGAGGTGGGTAGAGTAGCCAGAAATTGTACTCAAGTAAGAGTACTGTTACTTTAGAGATTTATTACTCAAATAAAAGTAAGGAGTAGTCACCCAAATATTTACTTGAGTAAAAGTAAAAAGTATGTTGTGAAAAAACTACTCAAGTACTGAGTAACTGAGTAACATACACACACATATCATATATGTATATATATATATATATATATATATATATATACATACATCAATCAATCAATCAATCTTTATTTATATAGCCCTAAATCACAAGTGTCTCAAAGGGCTGCACAAGCCACAACAAAGCCCACACACGGGCAAGGAAAAACTCACCCCAGTGGGACGTCGATGTGAATGACTATGAGAAACCTTGGAGAGGACCGCATATGTGGGTAACCCCCCCCCTCTAGGGGAGACCGAAAGCAATGGATGTCGAGTGGGTCTGACATAATATTGTGAGAGTCCAGTCCATAGTGGATCCAACATAATAGTAAGAGTCCAGTCCATAGTGGGGCCAGCAGGACACCATCCCGAGCGGAGACGGGTCAGCAGCGCAGAGATGTTCCCAGCCGATGCACAGGCGAGCGGTCCACCCCGGGTCCCGACTCTGGACAGCCAGCACTTCATCCATGGCCACCGGACCTGTGCCCCCCCCCCCTCAAGGAAAAGGGGAGCAGAGGAGAAAAGAAAAGAAACGGCAGATCAACTGGTCTAACAGGGGGGCTATTTAAAGGCTAGAGTATACAAATGAGTTTTAAGATGGGACTTAAATGCTTCTACTGAGGTAGCATCTCTAATTGTTACCGGGAGGGCATTCCATAGTACTGGAGCCCGAATAGAAAACGCTCTATAGCCCGCAGACTTTTTTTGGGCTCTGGGAATCACTAATAAGCCGGAGTTCTTTGAACGCAGATTTCTTGCCGGGACATATGGTACAATGCAATCGACAAGATAGGACGGAGCTAGACCGTGTAGTATTTTATACGTAAGTAGTAAAACCTTAAAGTCACATCTTAAGTGCTCAGGAAGCCAGTGCAGGTGAGCCAGTATAGGCGTAATATGATCAAACTTTCTTGTTCATACACACACACACACACACACATATATATATATAACGTCAGGAGATTTCTCAATCTCCTGACGATTGAGGGTACCCCCCCTCATGAAACAGGCCTGTAGAGATGAAATAGTCTTGTGATTTTTTTCCCCACACATACATATATTGCGCTCTACTACGGTATCGAGCACTATGTTTTGGATAACCTTATTAAGATATATATATATATATATATATATATATATATATATATACACACATATATATATACATATATATATATATATACACACACACATATACATATATATATATATACACATATATATACATACATTGATATATACAGTATATAATTTATATTTATTTATTTTGACGTTTTTGTTTACATGTTAAAGGTGTTTTAATGAATATACATGCATGTTTAACACATATAGATTCCTTTCTTTCATGAAGACAAGAATATAAGTTGGTGTATTACCTGATTCTGATGACTTGCATTGATTGTAAACAGACAGTATTGCTTATAACGTCCACGTTTTCAAATGGAGGAGAAAAAAAGTTCCTCATTTCTGTCTAATACCACATGAAAGTGGTTGGTTTTTGGCATCTTATTTGTCCATCTTCCATATTCGTTTTTATACACTTTACAAGAAATAAATAGGCGGCAAACTCCGTAGCTTGCTAGCTTGTTTGCGCTGGCTTTCGCAGACTCTTATTTTGAAAGCGCGGCGCGATGGAGCGGCACCTTTATTGTGAAGACAGGAACTGTGCAGTCAGTCTTTAGGCTTTTGACGGGATGTACGATTGAAATAAAAAATAGTCTTTTTTCCTTCACACTTTTGATTGATTGATTGAAACTTTTATTAGTAGATTGCACAGTACAGTACATATTCCGTACAATTGACCACTAAATGGCAACACCCCAATACGTTTTTCAACTCAGGTCATGTGACCGCCTGGCTCTGTTTGATTGGTCCAACGTCACCAGTGACTGCATCTGATTGGTGGAACGGAGTGAAACGTCACCAGTAAGGCAGGCACTTTGAAGGTCTGTCTGACAGACCAAAACAAACAAAGTGTGCATTAACAGATCGATAAAAATTAGTAGCGAGTAGCGAGCTGAATGTAGATAAAAGTAGCGTTTCTTCTTAGGCCGTTTATTGAAATACTCCCACACTTTTGACGACTTTTGGCGTGCTTTTTTCCCCCTCGCTCGCATCGTCTGCTTTGCGCTCCGCCATGACGGTAGTGTGACGTAAATATGCGACGCGTTGAAGCACAAAAACGGCGTCGACGTATTTACGTAACCGATGACGTCAACTATGTCGACGCGTCGTTTCAGCCCTAGATGTGATTCAAAGTTTACGTGGCAAAGGCTACAGACTTTGCAAAAATCGGAATTTGACCGACATTACGATTTTATAAATCGTAAAAACAATTACTTCTACGGCCAAAAATAGAGATCGACCGATATGTTATTTTCAGGGTTGAAACCGTTATTAGTAGTCAATTAGTAGGCTAGACTGGTATTTGGAGTCGATGTCCATTTGCAGTGAAGTTAGCTAAACATGACTAGTACAGTTTATGTCAGTTAACATCTGGACAAGGCTTTAGGTTATTTTATTAGGAAAGGTTAGACCAGTAGCGACATATTGTTTCATGATGCACTAATGCTGTGGTTAATTTAGCACCAAAAAACATCAGGGGATTTAACAAACACCTTTATTACGTGTGTCTAATGATTCCGGTCAGAGGAGCATCAACATTAGCATTTCTAAATATGGGAAATCTCATGAAAAAAATTATTTTGCAGATGAAAACCAAAATTAGCAGCACGGTGGAACAGTGGTTAGCGCTCTTGCCTCATAACGAGAATGTCCTGGGTTCAGTTACGAGGCTCAGGGTTTTTCTGGGTGGAGTTTGCATGTTCTCCCTGTGACTGCGTGGGTTCTCTCCGGGTACTCCTACTTCCTCCCACTTCCAAAGACATGCACACAGGGATAAGCTGGCTGGCAAAACTAAATTGGCCCTAATGTGTGAATATAAGTTTAAATCAGTAAGTTTAAAGTTTAAAAAAGTTTAAATGAGTCCAATTTCTCAAATAGTTTGGCTCTACATGAAAACAACTTAATCCGATCGTGTTCGGTTTTTGAAAAGTCGGACTAACACACTTGAATTATGCAATTAAAAACCAGATCTCTCGAGTGGGTGTGTGCCGCCAGAGGGGACCCTTCGTATCGCACATATGCCAGTCTCAACTCGGAAGCAGATACCATTAAAAAAAAAACATAACAATTGTAATGAAGATGCGACTGTTTATTTGCTTCACAAATTAAAAGAACAGAAGATTTTCAAGTGCATTGTTGATGGGAGAAAAAATAAGAGATTTTAAGTAGGTAGGGTAATGTAGAATGTTGGCTTAGTTCGGACTCCCGAACAAAATATAAATGAGAGGAAAGAGAATCAAGAAGGTATATTAAAGGCGAATAATACAGTGTACACAACCTTTGTCACGCTGAATTTGTGCACTCCAAACTGATTCACAATAACTCCGTATTCCACACAACTGGCAAGATGGTCCAGAACAATATAGCAACCTTAATCTGGAATAGTATCGATCGGGGCACAAACTGTCTTTTCCTTAGGATTTAAAAGTCCTTCCATCAATCCACAGAATTATGCAGGGCTGGAATGTTGTCTGTCTATCTGTGTTGGCCCTGTGATGAGGTGGCGACTTGTCCAGGGTGTACCCCGCCTTCCGCCCGATTGTAGCTGAGATAGGCTCCAGCACTCCCCGCGACCCCGAACGGGACAAGCAGTAGAAAATGGATGGATGGATGGATGGAATTTAACCACGGCAACCGCAGCAACTGCCGCGACCGCCCTCGTCATTTGCCGTAACGCCCTAAAAAATTTACCAACATCGGCGGCAAGAACATGCCGTGACCGCCCTTGACTTTTTACTTTTTTACTTGTTAATGGACAAGGAATGTAACAGCAAACCGTATATAGATAATTTTCGATAAAATTCCAGACGGTTAGTTACACTGTCTAATTTTTTAATTACCGAAACCCCGTCATTAATTAATGCATTTCAGGCAACACAAATTCAGACGCGTGCGCACTAGCGTCATTTGGCTTAATAATCATGGCGGACTAAAGACACAGACTTTGCTCCGGAGATTTCCCCTCGGAGTAAACAGAACCAAGCACTTGGTTTAACGTCATTTCCCCTCGCTTCCTGGCGTGCGTTTAAGGTTGCACTGCTGTGTTTAGATGGAGACAGGTGTGGACAATTTTGGAGACAGACGCACTTGCCTCACACTAAAAATATACAGCAAAGGAGAAAACTATTTGATGTTGCTTTTATTTTCTCAATACAGCGTTCATCAGCTGCTGTGACTGAGAGTTAATGACGTGCGGAAACATGCAGCAGGTGACGTTGTCACAACTTGTTTATAAAGTCTTTAGTTTGTTTACTGGGATGTTCACTCGTCTTTTATTTAACTGCAAATTGTATCAGTGTTCAAATAACATCAATACTGGCAATGTTTTGTCATCTCATTGAATTGAACACAGGCTGTGAAGATTGTGTATTCAAAGTGAGAGGTATCACTCTTTAGTTTTGCTGGCCAAACTGTTATACTGATAGGAGGCGTTGGAGAAGAACAAAGCTTGTTTATTTGACTTTATCTTCATTAGCCAAACTGCTTTGTGTTTCATTTTGATATTAAAAAGTAAACACCAGGTTTTTTTTTTTTTTTACATTACTTGTGTTTTTTCATGTCACAAAGGTATCACTTCAAAAACCATTCATGTGACATAGCACGTTGTTAGTGTGTTATTGTGTATAGTTAATTCCTATACGATATATGTCTGCTCAAACTCTTAACCCATCTGTCCGATACAGCATCTACATGTACATATAAATGTACTAGGGCTGCAACTAACGATTAATCTGTCGATTATTACTTCGATTAATCGATTAATAATCAGATAAAAGAGACAAACTACATTTCTATCCTTTCCAGTATTGTATTGAAAAAAAAAACCAGCATACTGGCACCATACTTATTTTGATTATTGTTTCTCAGCTGTTTGTACATGTTGCAGTTTATAAATAAAGGTTTAATAAAAAAAAAAAAAAAATAATAAAATGCCTCTGCGCATGCGCATAGCATAGATCCAACGAATCGATGACTAAATTAATCGCCAACTATTTTTATAATCGATTTTAATCGATTAGTTGTTGCAGCACTAAAATGTACATAATTTAAATAAATAATAGAAAAAAAGATGAAAGCATCATATAATGACAAGAAGCTGACAAGTTGATATATCTCCAAGGTTTCTCATAGTCATTCACATCGACGTCCCACTGGGGTGAGTTTTTCCTTGCCCTTATGTGGGCTCTGTACCGAGGATGTCGTTGTGGCTTGTGCAGCCCTTTGAGACACTTGTGATTTAGGGCTATATAAATAAACATTGATTGATGGTGATTAATTGATATTATTAAAGAATACAAAAAATAATAATATTTGTCTTTAGATATATGGATAACATTTATCTATAGTCTTTTTAATTAGACATTACAAATGACATGATGGTATTACATTCACACCCCAACACTGCTTTACCTAACAATCAGTAGTCATGATATCAATATTGATAACAATAATTTTAATTATTACTTTGGCCATAATTGGTAGCCCTAGATCTCATACATGAATACTATTTTTATCTATATGGACAAAAAGTGCAGTTATGTCTTATGGCCATCAGGTGTCATCTTCAGGCCTCAAATTTTAACTTTTTAAGGTCAAGGATAGTGTTGCCTTAAAAGAGGGCTCATATTTTAGGGCACCAAGGCAAGTTGGAAGAGCACCAAGGCAAACATTATTTTCTTTCGAGGCAGGTGCTCCAAAGCGCATATATATACATATACATTTATCTGAAAAATAATGGGCAAAGTGTCCCCTTACGTCGGCCTACCCGGCCGGTCTAGGAGACATATGCCTGACCTAAATTCACCTAACACCTGACGTCCTTCCAGACCCTGATACAACTGGTGTATCTCTCGGAAAATCTCAGAACAACTCAGCTGTTCTCGTTATCGGTTAACCTTTGACACACGCTTCCAAAATGGCTGCGTCTATGTTGTTTATACCGATTAACGTTAATTATTCAATGTCTTTAACAGTTGAAAATGTAAGAAAAAAGTAATGTAGCTGTGTTTTTATCAATTTATTCGACGAAACAATTACGTTACAATTGTCCATAATACAAATGTCAAAGTATGAACAATTCTTTTCATGGTTATTGTGACCAAAATTATCAAGGTTATCATTATTATCACGGTAATTTTAAATGTGCTCAAAATGTTCTAAAAATAATTAAACTGAAATCCTTTAACCAAGTAAAACAATTCACAATACACATACATATATATATATATATATATATATTTATACATATATATATATATATGTATATATATATATATATATATATTATATATATATACATACATATATACACACATGCACACACACACACACACACACACACACACACACACACACACACACACACACACACACACACACACACACACACACACACACACACACACACACACACACACACATATACTAGGGGTGTAACGGTACACAAAAATTTCGGTTCGGTACATACCTTGGTTTAGAGGTCACGGTTCGGTTCATTTTCGGTACAATAAGAAAACAACAAAATATACATTTTTTGGTTATTTATTTACCAAATTTGTAAACAATGGCATAATATACATATACACACAGAGTCCATTGCCAGGGTTAATGTGGTCAACATATATAAAATAAAAACTAAATAAGAAAAGGCTCAGAATGGTTTCTTAACAAAACCTTTCTACATATAAAGTGCTGTTTTTGATTGATTGATTGATTGATTGATTGAGACTTTTATTAGTAGATTGCACAGTACAGTACATATTCTGTACAATTGACCACTAAATGGTAACACCCCAATAAGTTTTTCAACTTGTTTAAGTCGGCTCAACGTTAATCAACATTAAACTGCCTCAAGTTGTTGCTCAGATTAAATAAAATGACAAACCTTTTCTTCTACATATAAAAAGTGCAACATTTAACAGTTTCAAGTCAACTCAGTCTCAGATTAACTTTTCTTTTCCCCTCCCAGCCTGGCTAACTTGGAAGTAAGAGGATATATGGGCTTATTGTTCTTCCACCATAGAAGTGGGTCAAAATCTAGTTTTTAATGCAATATGGACTTATCTGCTGCTATAAAAACATTTGTTATTGCTTTAGTCCTGCCTGACTCGCCGAGAAGACGCTGCTTGAATGCGGTGGTACGCTTCAAATGGGTTAGCATGTGTTATGAAAGTAGCGTATGTGTGTGTGTGACCCTTTAATATGTGACAGCATGTGAGGTGAGTGTGTGGGCGAGCGAGGTGAGGGAGCGGTAGCATGAGTGCGGGGATTGGCTAGTGTTTTGTTGGTTTGGCTGTGTGCAAGACCTCAATAAAGCCAAGATTTGCAACTAATCGCCGGACTCGTCATTTACCCTGGAGTCCAGAGCTATGGAGACTCACTGCCGGGTAGAGTGAAGGATGTTGCCCCCGTCGCTGCTAGCATGCCGTGTGTTGTGCCTCGGTGTGCATTGTTTACACAACGTGCGGTGTGCTACTTAATATGTCTGTGTGGAAACTCGTTCGGTACACCTCCAAACCGAACCGAAACCCCCGTACCGAAACGGTTCAATACATACACACATATATACATATACATATATATGTATGTATATATAAATATATATACATATATATGTATATATATACATATATATGTATATATATATGTATATATTAGAGATGCGCGGTTTGCGGGCACAACCGCGGAGTCCGCGGATTATCCGCGGATCGGGCGGATGAAATTTAAAAAAATTAGATTTTATCCGCCGGTCGGGTCGGGTCGGGTCGGGCGGTTGAAATAAAAAAAAATTAGATTTTAAAAAGATTCAGGCGGGTGGCAGTTAAACCAATTCGGAAATATATATACATAGTTAAATGTTGTTACCCACATACGAAAAACGAGCAGGCACCTGCTGCATATGCCACAACAGAAGAAAAAAAAAAAAGAGATGGACACTTTTACGGAGCGGAGAAGGGACGCCTCGCCGGGGTCCGGGACCGAGGCCCCTTCCCCCGAGAGGGCCCCACCGGGAGCCGTAGCTAAGGCGATCCGCGAGAAGGGCCCGACGCACGTCCAGGGTCACCACCGCGCCCACCGCACCGACACCCCGCCTCGTCCGCCTTCGCCGCGGCCGGCGTCACGCGCAGCAGGTAAGCAGCTTACCTGCCCGCCACCCCCGTGGCCGGGGGCTCGTAACAGGGGTCACTCCGCGCGCTCCGCCCGCGCAGCTTACCTGCCCTGCACACCCCTGTTGCCGGGGGCGCGTAACAGGGGTCACTCCGCGCGCAGTGCGCTCACGAAAGGGGTGGGGCTCACCCTGGTTGATATAGACAGCAGGACGGTGGCCATGGAAGTCGGAACCCGCTAAGGAGTGTGTAACAACCCACCTGCCGAATCAACTAGCCCTGAAAATGGATGGCGCTGGAGCGTCGGGCACATACCCGGCCGTCGCCGGCAGCGAGACGCGCTTGGAGGTGCGCTCAGCGCGGCTCCCATATGATTGCGCACTGGTGTGCGTCTGGGTCGTGACAGCGTGGCACGCGAATGTCTGTGCTGCATTGGATCAGTCTCCTTTCTTTAACAGGCAAAAGCTTTATAACCTCACTAATGCCTTGCATCGTCTATATTAGATATATAACAACGGGCGGGTGCGGTTCTGATCAAATGTTACATCGGGTGGATGGCGGATGGTTGACGACTTTCTGATGCGGTTGCGGATGAAATAATTGCCTATCCGCGCATCTCTAGTATATATATATATATATATATATATGTATGTGTGGGAAAAAAATCACAAGACTATTTCATCTCTACAGGCCTGTTTCATGAGGGGGGAACCCTCAATCATCAGGAGATTTTAATGGGAGCATTCACATACCATGGTTTATATAGGGCACAAAGTGGGTGGGTACAGGCTGGCCTAGGGGCGTGGTGATTGGCTCATGTGTTACCTAGGAGGTGTTTCCGTCTGTTGTTACAATTTCGCTGCGCTTGTTGAGGGATGACCGGTCTGGACGGTAAATAATAAACAGTTTCTCTTTCAAGCATAGGTTGCATCTTTTATTACCACTATTGTAAGGTGTGCTGGATGCAAGAATTTGCCATGTTATTGAATATTCAACATTATTGTCTTTGAGGTCCCAAATGTGTTTGCTGAGTTCTGTGGTATTTCGCAGGTTTTTGTTCCTGAAAGAAGCCTTGTGATTGTTCCATCTGGTTTTGAATTCTCCCTTGGTTAATCCTACATATGTGTCGGATGTGTTAATGTCCTTGCGTATTACCTTAGATTGGTAGACAACTGATGCTCGTAAGCACCCCCCGTTGAGAGGGCAATCAGGTTTCTTTCGACAGTTACAGTCTTTGTTGGTTTTGGAGTCGCTCTGTCTGGGGGCCGACGGCTCATTTGCAATTGTTTTGTTGTGGTTTGAGATGATTTGTCGTATATTGTTCATGCAGCTGTAGCTCAATTTAATGTTGTTCTTGTTGAATACTTTTCTTAGGGTGTTGTCTTTGGGAAAGTGTTTGTCAATCAGATTGAGGAATTTGTGTCCAATGTTAGTTGAGACATTTTTGCTGTATGGGGGGTTGTACCAGATGATGTCGTTTCGTTTTCTGTTCTTTTTTGGCTGGTTTCCTGGCGTGGGTTCATAGGTGAGGGTGAAATTGTATCCGCTTTTATCAAGGGCTTTTTGGTACGGGGGGGTTGCTTGGTCAAATTCAGCTTTGCTAGATGACAGCATCGATAGCCTTTTATTGATTCCGGTAGGTATTCTTTTCGTGGTGGTGGGTAGGTGGTTGCTGTCATGGTGCACGTATTGGAGTGTTGTGTTGGGTTTCGTGAATGGTTGGTAGCTGTTATTTCTCAGGTTGAAAGTGACGTCAAGGAAGTTGACGGTTTGCTTGTTGGCTTCAATCGTGATCCGTAGGCCGTTCTCTTTGAAAATTTGGCATATGCGCTTCTTGGTATTCTCGCTGCTCCTTGGCGAGGCGCGACACACTGCCAGTCCGTCATCACGGTAAATACCAAGGTTCAGATTGAGGCCAGCGAGCTGGGAGAGGAGGAAACTCCCAACGAGTTCACACGTTTCTGCTCCGTCAAAACTTCCCATAGTGACGTCAAATGTTGCATTGTTCTTTTTTTGCCATGGTGTGCTGTTGTGGATGAGAATGGAGTTTTTTGCGTGGATGATGATGTTTCTTTCGTTGCCTGTGATTGAGTCGTAGTCTGAGGCGAAGTCTAGTGCTTGAGTCAGTAGGTCTTGCGTGATGGAAGGGTAAAATTCCTCGATATCAAAGGAGATAAAGTTGTGCTGTTGTTTGTCTTGGATGTTGTTGAACCATTTGATTACTGCTGCTGTATTTCTCCATTGGTTGAGTGGTGTTTTGTCCTTGATTTTTGTGTTGACTCTGTCCAGGATTATTTTGCTGATTTTTCCTATTTCAGATTTAGTTGGGTTTATTAGTCGGCATGTTGGGTTATTTGCGATGTTGGGTTTGTGGTCCTTCAATGTGATGAAGGCTTCCTTGTTGGCTGTGGCGTCCACCCTGTCCTCAATGTCCAGTTCAGCCGCGATCCTTTTATTTTCCAGGTGGATGTTCTGTAAGGTGTTGGGTTGCGCTTTTTTGTATGATTTGGTGATGCTTCTGTCCAGTAAGGTGTGGTGTTCTGGTATGTCCATTCTGTAGAAGTTTGTGGTTTTATCGGCAGCTATGATGAGGTTGTTTACTTTCTTGATGCGCTCCTTGTCATTTTTCAGCTTGGTGAGGAGTGGGTTGCGGATTGGCTTGAATTTGACTGATTGTATCATTTTGAGCATGTCGTTCTCAAAATCCTTTAGTTCCCCAACTGTGGGTGGGTTCTTGGTAGATTTGAATCCGTAAGTTTCCTTTTGCGTTCCTTTTGTTTCAGGGTGGAGGAAAAAATGTGCTTTCCACCGCATCCTTCTTAGGAAGTGTTCCGTCTTTTCTATGAGCCTTAGCTTGTAGTCATTCTGCGCGGGAATGGGAATGTTCTTCGTGGAGTAGTCGATGTTGAATTTTTCCATTTCTGATCGTCGTACAGTGCTCAACAAATGTCAATTTGGAGCGGAGTATATGTCTTAATAAGGTTATCCAAAAAATAGTGCTCGATACCGTAGTAGAGCGCAATATATGTATGTGTGGGAAAAAAAATCACAAGACTATTTCATCTCTACAGGCCTGTTTCATGAGGGGGGGTACCCTCAATCATCAGGAGATTTTAATGGGAGCATTCACATACCATGGTTTGTATAGGGCACAAAGTGGGTGGGTACAGGCTGGCCTAGGGGCGTGGTGATTGGCTCATGTGTTACCTAGGAGGTGTTTCCGTCTATGGCGGCATGTTGTTACAATTTCGCTGCGCTTGTTGAGGGATGACAGGTCTGGACGGTAAATAATAAACAGTTTCTCTTTCAAGCATAGGTTGCATCTTTTATTACCACTATTGTAAGGTGTGCTGGATGCAAGAATTTGCCATGTTATTGAATATTCAACATTATTGTCTTTGAGGTCCCAAATGTGTTTGCTGAGTTCTGTGGTATTTCACAGGTTTTTGTTCCTGAAAGAAGCCTTGTGATTGTTCCATCTGGTTTTGAATTCTCCCTCGGTTAATCCTACATATGTGTCGGATGTGTTAATGTCCTTGCGTATTACCTTAGATTGGTAGACAACTGATGCTTGTAAGCACCCCCCGTTGAGAGGGCAATCAGGTTTCTTTCGACAGTTACAGTCTTTGTTGGTTTTGGAGTCGCTCTGTCTGGGGGCCGACGGCTCATTTGCAATTGTTTTGTTGTGGTTTGAGATGATTTGTCGTATATTGTTCATGCAGCTGTAGCTCAATTTAATGTTGTTCTTGTTGAATACTTTTCTTAGGGTGTTGTCTTTGGGAAAGTGTTTGTCAATCAGATTGAGGAATTTGTGTCCAATGTTAGTTGAGACGTTTTTGCTGTATGGGGGGTTGTACCAGATGATGTCGTTTCGTTTTCTGTTCTTTTTTGGCTGGTTTCCTGGCGTGGGTTCATAGGTGAGGGTGAAATTGTATCCGCTTTCATCAAGGGCTTTTTGGTACGGGGGGGTTGCTTGGTCAAATTCAGCTTTGCTAGATGACAGCATCGATAGCCTTTTATTGATTCCGGTAGGTATTCTTTTCGTGGTGGTGGGTGGATGGTTGCTGTCATGGTGCACGTATTGGAGTGTTGTGTTGGGTTTCGTGAATGGTTGGTAGCTGTTATTTCTCAGGTTGAAAGTGACGTCAAGGAAGTTGACGGTTTGCTTGTTGGCTTCAATCGTGATCCGTAGGCCGTTCTCTTTGAAAATTTGGCATATGCGCTTCTTGGTATTCTCGCTGCTCCTTATATATATATATACATACATATATATATATATATATGTATGTGTGGGAAAAAAATCACAAGACTACTTCATCTCTGCAGGCCTGTTTCATGAGGGGGTTCCCTCAATCATCAGGAGATTTTAAAATAATAAATAATAAATAATACAATCTCCTGATGATTGAGGGAACCCCCTCATGAAACAGGCCTGTAGAGATGAAGTAGTCTTGTGATTTTTTTCCCCACACATACATATATTGCGCTCTACTACGGTATCGAGCACTATTTTTTGGATAACCTTATTAAGACATATATATATATATATATATATGTATATATATATATATATATATATACACACATACATACATACAAAAACATTCATACATATACATACATACATACATATATAAATAAATATACATACATATACAGTGTTTCCCCCAGAAAATTTGTCAGTTAAGGTGGTGACTCTCCAGGGGGAGGGGACCGGGGAAGGATGTGGGTGGGTGTAAGGATCGGTGTAACTCGGCCTGTCGCCATCACGTGTCCACCTCGTCGCTGCCACCACAGCCTGGGGGGCAATAGACTACAGACTGCGATGAAGTAGGCCGGCTTCGTCGCGTGAAGAAGCCTACAACTTTTGGGTGTGTTTTCCGCTCTTTTTGCTGAATGGCGATATATGATATATATCTCGATATTTTTTCCATAAAGTAAAAACAAAACAGTCCGAGTTACCTGAAATACTAAGTACGCCATTATTATGACTTAATCATTTACTAAGTCAAAATAATGACAAAATAATGGCTTACTAAGTCAAAATAAAGACTTACAAAGTCAAATTAATGACTTACTGTAAGTAAGCATTTGCAATAAGCGTTTGAAAAAAATTGTTAAAAGTGGGGCCACATGCTGACATATGTTCAACTCATCATGCTTAATTTATTACAGCATTTAGGAAGCCTGTAGTTGATTTTTATTATGTAAATGTTATATTTTTATCAACATGTGATAGCAGGGACCCTGCCATTCAAAACTAAGCTGCTACATTACTAATGATTAATGTAACAATATCTGAAAAAATTTGTAGAATAGCAATAGGAGAGACTATTCATCCCTGAACACCATGGAGTTCATTTAGGCTTTATGATGCAGTTACATTATTATATCAACAATTGGATCAGTCTCCTTTCTTTAACAGGCAAAAGCTTTATAACCTCACTAATGCCTTGCATCGTCTATATTAGATATATAACAACGGACGGGTGCGGGCGGGTGCGGTTCTGATCAAATGTTACATCGGGTGGATGGCCGATGGTTGACGACTTTCTGATGCGGTTGCGGATGAAACGGCGTGGCGCAGTGGAAGAATGGCCGTGCGCGACCCGAGGGTCCCTGGTTCAATCCCCAC
>NC_084554.2:24847500-24862500 GCF_033978685.3 Nerophis lumbriciformis | reverse complement strand
ATGATACATCACAATTTCCAGTTTCTCTATTCAACATGTTCGAAAAGAAGTAGGAAGAAGCAGAGCTTATTTATTCATACCCCTTTTCCTTTACATGGCAGTTGCTAAAACTTTTGTTCACTTCCTGTTCTCAATTTATTCACAATATACTCCATAAGTAATAACAATAAAAATAATAATAATAATAATTGGTTAAGTAAGTTATATTTTGTATGGTGAGATGAGTAAGATTATCTAGAACAGTGGTTCTTAACCTTATTGGAGGTACCGAACCCCACCAATTTCATATGCGCATTCACCGAACCCTTTAGTGAAAAAATAAAAAATTCTAATTCAAGACAAAGTTATATGTTATTTTTACTGGTGCACAAAATGAACCGTGCATGAACATCACCTTGTTCAAAGAACAAAACCAACATATGAACTCACAAGAAATTACACACCTGCAAATCAGATGGAAAATTAGAGGGAACATTGTTTGGGGGTATTCATAATACGCCGATAGGGAGAAGTTTTAATTCACACGATGAGTTGGGTGTGTCTTGACCTCCGCCGAACCTTTGAGGCCGTCTCACCAAACCCCTAGGGTTCGATCGAACCCAGGTTAAGAACCACTGATCTAGAACATGAATGGATGGATGAAATAAATTCTGAATGTTTAACATGGTTCTTCTTCTGTGTACTTTGTAAACACTTTAAAAAAGTTAAAGTTAAAGTTAAAGTACCAATGATTGTCACACACACACTAGGTGTGGCGAGATTATTCTCTGCATTTGACCCATCACCCTTGATCACCCCCTGGGAGGTGAGGGGAGCAGTGGGCAGCAGCGGTGGCCGCGCCCGGGAATCATTTTGGTGATTTAACCCCCAATTCCAACCCTTGATGCTGAGTGCCAAGCAGGGAGGTAATGGGTCCCATTTTTTTATAGTCTTTGGTATGACTCGGCCGGGGTTTGAACTCACAACCTACCGATCTCAGGGCGGACACTCTAACCACTAGGCCACTGAGTAGGTTTCTTGAAGTGGATCATATTAGTACATTGTTTGATTTCTTTGCTTAATCCATTCCACATACTGATATACTGAAGGTCTTAAGTGTTGTACGTGTGTACAGTGGTACCAGTTTGACCCTGGAACGGATTATTTCATTTCCAATCATAAATCAAAGGTAAACATTGCTTAAAAATTAAACTAGGGTTTACATAAATCCCTATGAATCTAAACGATAGCATCTTGTCACTACCATAATTAGTGTAGCGGGACCGGAAGAGTTATTAGCTCAGTAGTTTGACACAAACACAGCTGATCCTTCTCGAACCAGCCGCACATTTTGTCGAACGGCCGAGAAATACCGTCACTAAACACTACAATGCTACCCGTGTTAAATAAACACAACATTATTTTTGAGGCAAAACAGCGTTAGAGCCATGTTTATGGTTTTATATTCACAACAGCTGTTGGAAACCTAGCGCTAATCTGCTAAACTTAGCTTGCCACCAAACTTTGCCCAAAACAAACATGGTGGACTTACTTGATAGCAGCACTGTGGCTCGCGGGTTAGTTAGCTGCCAAGAAGGACCATTGCTTCTTGTTGCCTTCTTACCCGCAATTGTCGCGTCTTCTCCGGGCTTTATTACAGGGGAGGTCCAAGGAGCAGTTAAGGCTAACTTAAGCTAACATGAATGCAGGCCACAAACAATAGTGCCAAGGCCCCTCTGTGTTGACTTTATCATAACCTTTCCAATTAAGGCCACAATAAATCTCACTACTTACTAATAATTTTTTTGATTAAAAATGAAATCATCAAAAAACGAGTCTTGTAGTTTAGGCTAGCATGCTGTAATAACAAACCATTGCGTCCCACTGACAACGCTGCCTTCTCAAGTGGGCGTGGCTGACAGCCGTTGCCTTCAGGGATAATCGTAAAAGCTCTATTTGGAAACAGGATGGCGCGTGAAAGACCGCTTCAGTTGAAAAACTACGTCAAGTTTTATAAAACAGTTCAAACAAAACAATGATTTAATTATGATGGATGAATGGGACCTTTTTGACAACGATTTAAAAATGCCTTGTTTCAAATTAACGAGGGTCTGAGAATGCGCCACAGGGTCAAAGAACAAATTGTGCACATTTCTAGGAAGACGCTCTGGAGTGATTGACTTTTTCCAACAAGAATCATATTGTGGAATACTCATCGATTCGTAACAGCGATTCAAACGCTGGTAATCCGTTGGATTCAAGGAATTTAAAAATAGATCAGATTTTCCACATTAAAGTACAGTATTTGGTGCTTTGTCGTCTTCTAGTGGCCGTGATCAATAACAACAACCAGTCAAAACTTATGGAAGTTGATTATACAGGTGAAACTCAGTTAGAAAATTGTGCAAAGGGCCATTCATTTCAGCAATTTAACTTCAAATGTTAAACTATTATATAACACTAACTCATTACATGCAAAGTGAGATATGATACAGTTTTATAATGTTCATGATCACAGTTTAGTTTTTGAAACCCCCACATTTTGAGATTTCAATTTTCATGAGCTGTAAGCCATGATCATTACATTTATATCAACATAAGGCTGAGTTGCATGTTATGAGCCTATGTCAGGTATTAGATTCACGTTGCAAAGCCAATTGCTGGAAAAAACAAACCTTTGCACGGAAATCTTTTTTTTGTTTCACCTGTGGAAAACACACACGCACACACTAATACTAATGATTATAAATGTATTTTATAGGGCACATTTCAAAGCACTTTTAAGCTAATTTGTACAGCACTTAAAGGCAGTTAAACATTTTAACCAAACAATTAAAAATGTAAACATAAAAAAAGTTTGCAGCAGATAAAAATGATTGATATTTTAAAGTCATTTATTTTTAATACAAAAACTGTACTCATTTTATGTAATGGTTACATTTTCATCTCTGCTATTTTTTTTTTTTAACCACATTTACAGCACAACATAAATTATTAGCCAGCTCTGTTCACTGAGTGGATTAGTCCTTTTATTTTTTTTCATTATCATCATCGATTATCTTCCACAATTATGTTCCTCCTTGGGTAGGTGTCAATGTCTACAAATATGTACCGGAACTCATATTTTCCTGTTTCCGGATTCTGAAAAATGACAAGCAATTCCATTTTTTTTTAAATAATATAATGTTGCATGTAGTGGTTAGATAATTCTATACAATACAAACCTCTTTTGACTCTGAGTGCACTGTGCCTTTAAGACCTGGCTCTGATCCTTCAATGTAAAACTTTAGTCGCATGTGCTTTATTCCCTCCTTCAGGAACTCTGAATGACTATGGAGATAAAACAATACAGTTAGATTGTTTAAAAAACAACAGCTGATGAATAGCCACATGTAGTGTTTGAATAATAAGTTTTGTTTCATAATCAAATTCTCCAACCTGATATGTTGTCGTCTTCCTCGACGGGTAATCTCGCCGTAGCACTTGATCGGTTCTCCGAATGCGCCAATAACCTGTATTAATAAATAAAGGAATATTTGCCAATACCTGTTAAAATACTGTGTATTCACAACTATGTACAAGCAGTTTAATTACCTCTGGGTGTAATCGGACTTTGTCAAACGCTTTCCCGTAGACTTTATTTGGACTGGAGGAAGAAAACAGTTCCTGAAAGACGACAAACAGAAGACCACCTGCGACATAAAGAACAATAATAGCAAAATGCAATATGGCTGATAATGAGAGGCAAATAATCCGTTTCTGATTGGCTGAAGTCACCTGTCACTCCGAGCCCGATGAGTACGACTATCAAGTAGGTGAAATCTCTGCCAGCTTCTTTCACTGCAAAACAAGAGAAACATCTTGTAGAATACGTTACTACATCATACCTCTTACATGAGGATAATGGCATTCTGTAACAACACTACCATAACAATAACTCAGATTCACATGTCAAAAAATTTCAATATTGTGCAAAAGCAGTGTTGGGTTAGTTACTGAAAACCAGTAACTAGTTACAGTTACTAGTTACTTTATTTCAAAAGTAACAGTTACTAAATCACACCAAAAAGTAATGCGTTACTGTGAAAAGTAACTATTTAGTTACTTCTTTTTTTCTTCTTCTTTTTTTTTTAAAGCTCCCATTAATGCCCTTTTAGCCTTCATTTCGGTACTGTTATTGCACTGGAGAATAATACAATATGTTGATCAACTTGACATGCATTTTTATCTTCCTTTTAACATAATTAATGAAAAACAGTGCAACATAAAAAGGCATTTCTCCTTTCTTTAAACTTGGACCAATGACCATCAATAAAAAAACAACTTAAAGTGCAACTTAAGAAGGCACATAATCTTCCTTGAAACATTGGTAGTGAAATAAAGCCTGACATCTGGAGTGATGCTGCTGTCTTCCACACTTGGAGCCATGGATTGTAGAATCCTTGTTTTCAGTGGCAGGATCATTGACACAGATGGTGAAGTTTCAGTGCTCAGTAGAGATGTAACAGTTTTGAGGGGTTGAAGCACCTGCAGGACCTCCTCTGCCACTCTCACTTCATCATCAGACAGGGTGATGATGTCTTTGACATTTGTCTTCAGGGTCTTGTGGGTCAATGCAGAGTATGTAGCTGCCTGCTGCTCCAACATATCATAAGTGGAGTTCCACCTCGTTGGGACATCATGTATGAGCTTTATAAGTAGGCAGCTTTAGCATCTCTTGCTTTGTCTTAAGCACATGAGCAGCTGTTGTGCTTGGGTGGAAGTAGGAAACCTCCTTCCTGATACTCCCAAGGAGGCGTTCCATCCTATTGACTGAGATGCCCTTCTGTGATGCCAAACTCACTACATGTGCAAAGCACCTATCTGTGGTCCCAGTCCTGCCTCATTCATTGCAATTATTTTATTTTTGGCATTATCACGTGTGACTGGGATATCTTTATCTTCCATTCCTCCACTGCTTGTGTCAGTACCTGCGCAAGGTGACTCTCGTAGAGGGGGCATGTCTTGTCATCTCTCAGTCTGCTGTGATGAAGTGAGTGCTTATCGTCACATAGTTCCCCTGGACGTCCACCCGTCTGTCATGAGCGCAACAGATGATGCTCGGGATAGTTCATCCACAACTTTGTTCTTCTCCTGCTCATGAAAATCTGGCACAAACTTATCGCTGAAATGGGTGCGCGACGGGATGTCGTAATGTGGCTCAAGCACGTTCAGCAAGTGTTTAAAACCCTCGTTTTGCACAACCGGGGCTGCACCTATAAACACACCGATTAAATGGCGCGGGGCGTTGAAGCTCTTCCGTTACTCCGCTCGCCATGACCACGCTGTGTGTGTACTGAACGTGCGAACAACTTTTTTTTTGTTTTATATATCAAACCGCGGATCACGTTGTTGATCCGTTGCATCACTAGTGAAACACAGATACGCCCCCTGCCCCTCCCCACACACACACACACCCAGAGCGCGCCTCTTTTCTTCTCTCCCTTGTGACAGAGGAAGATTCAGAAGGACGACACTGCAGCGCTCCAATAAAACACACTCAGATCTTCTGTTTCAAGCCGATACAACATAAAAAACAACGTAAAATAACACAGTAACGCATCATGTAGTAACGGTAACTGAGTTACTGAATATAAAAAATAACGCGTTAGATTACTAGTTACCGCCGAAACTAACGACATTACAGTAACGCGTTACTTTGTAATGCGTTAGTCCCAACACTGTGCAAAAGTGACTTGATATCAGGAGTTCGACTCAATCTATGAGAGCAAAAAAGAGAGAGTGAGCCATTATTTTACATAGTTTACAATATTTAACTTTTTTTTTTATTATAGGGATATTATATATTATTCCAAAGCTATGATCATTAAAAGTATCAAGAAGTTGAGAAATTATTCACTTTTTAAAAATGTATTCAACACTTAAACTCATTTTCAAAAATATTCACATTTATTGAAATGCACCTGCATATGCTAATTATTGTATTTATATTGTATATTTATATGTAATCATTACGCATACTATTTTAATTAGACACAATACTTATTGTGTAAAATGTTATTTATTTGGTGTACTGTACATTAGAGTGTCCGGCCTGAGATCGGTAGGTCGTGAGTTCAAACCCCGGCAGAGTCATACCAAAGATTGTGAAAATGGGAACCATTACCTCCCTGCTTGGCTCTCAGCATCAAGGGTTGGAATTGGGGGTTAAATCACCAAAATGATTCCCGAGCACGGCCACCGCTGCTGCTCACTGCTCCCCTCACCTCCCAGGGGGTGGAACAAGGGGATGGGTCAAATGCAGAGGGTAATTTCACCACACCTAGTGTGTGTGTGACTATCAGTGGTACTTTAAGTTTTTAAATTTACAAAAAAAGAAAAAATAGGTTTCCTTTTGGTCCAGTTTTAGTCCATTAAAAGGATTTAATGATGAATAAAATAATTTGATTATCCCAAATTATTTTTTTTACAAATGATAGTTCCATCCTAACCAATATGTTTAATTATTACAAACTTGAATATTTAAAAAGTGCACAGACTTATTGTTTGTTGGTATACTTTGAATGAAAATGATGGGGATGTGGTGTCTCGAAGTGTTTGTTTACCTTTGCGTGCAGTCGCCGTGGTGGTGCTGCGTGGGTACTTGGACACAGACTTCTGTCCAACTTCTCTCTCCTCGCTTTTATTTCTCACGCTGGAGTCGACGTGAATGGTTCTCCGTGGCTGCAGGAAGCAACTATAAGCACGAAAACGTCCAAACGGAGCGTCGACCCTGCTGCAGAAGGTCGACAACACTGACTGTGTCCTGTGTGTGCGACTTGCTGCCAAGCTAAACGTCTGGGTCGCTTTTGGCCCTAAAGTGCGATGCAGCATGTTCAATATCTGCGTGTACGCCATTAAGACACTTCCGATGGCCTAACTTTAACTATAAATAATACTAAATCTACGGACGACTTGGCCTGTAACTGCTTAACCGAAAGTGTGGTAAAACGATCGAGGCGCATACATATGACGTCATGATCTAGGAATCCTGTGCTGGGAGATGTAGTTCTGCCGGACAATATTCATGACAAATGCGTGCTTTGTTTTAAAGATGTGCTATTTGGATTTACACTGTATAAAAAATAAACATTTGAAAAGGAATTTTACCATTGCAACCTCTTTATACTATTGGCTAAGTTTTGTATTCATAAATTTAAGATTCTCAATACCCAAACCTATGTTTTTTGTAAAAGAATTAGAACTCTATTTTAAAACACTCTCTACCTCTAACAACCAACAAACAGTGAAAACTATGATGCTGTGTTCCACATTTAAATTATTTACGGAACTTGTGTGAGCCTATTGCTTTACATTTTGTTACATATATATATTTTGCATTATATTTTAGTTACTTTATTTAGTTTACAACCCCCTGGAGCTGTTTTGTACTGTATTTGCGCTGTTTCTGTACTTGTTTTGATCATTATTATTTCTTGATTCCAGCTCTATTCCAGCTGCACTCGAGCGGAAGGTGGTGTACACCCTGGACAAGTCGCCATCTCATCACAGGGCCAACACAGATAGACAGACAACATTCACACTCACATTCACACACTAGGGCCAATTTAGTGTTGCCAATCAACCTATCCCCAGGTGCATGTCTTTGGAGGTGGGAGGAAGTCGGGGTACCCGGGGAACCCATGCAGTCACGGAAAGAGAAATATGTTCTTTAATATTTATTGGATTTCAATTAATGAAAACATATATATATATATAATGCACATTTGTTTCGTAAATATGTTTTATTCTAAACCATGAAATTATATGCGGAAATTCACTTGCCCTTTGTTTAGTACTATTTAATATTTAATATTCAGTATTTTATTTATATATATATATATATATATATATATATATATATATATATATATATATATATATATATATATATATATATATATATATATATATATATACATACGGTATATATATATGTATATATATATATATATATATATATATATATATATATATATATATATATATATACATACGGTATATATATATGTATATATATATATATATATATATATATATATATATATATATATATATATATATATATATCTGCATATGTATACAATGTATTAATACAATTAAATACAATTAAATATTGCATAAATTGCGGGTAAAACATTTATTGTAAAAAACATTTATTGTAAAAAAAAATATAGACAACTTTATTTGTTCATAATTATTTGTGTAAAATTAATTTAAAAAAATTAATAGTTGTTGAATTAAATATATTTAAAATATAAAAAAATGTTTATTGATATATATACATTATATATACAATTATATAATAATACAAATATGTATTATATAACATACATGAAATATTAAAAGAATACATGTTTGTATTTTTTTAAAGGCTAAAAATTGAGGCAGGCATCATAAACAAGCAAGAAAATATTTTCATTGTGTTGAAATTAATTGATCAAAAAATAATATATATATATATAAAATATATATATATATATATATATATATATATATATATATATATATATATATATATATATATATATATATATATATATATATATATATATATATATATATATAACTTACTGGACAGCTCTAATATATATATATATACACACATATATTGAAAATACAAATACATAATATAAAGTCTTGTATAAAAATATGTAAAATATTTATTGTCAAAATTCTAAACAACTTTATTTCTTCATATTTATTTGAATAAAATGAATAAAAACAAATGTAATAGTTGTTTGATTAAAAATTGAAAATGTAAAAATATATTTATTTATACATATAAAATGATTTATAAAATTATATAATGATGCAAATTTGTATTACACAACATATATGAAATATTGAAAGAATACAAGTTTGTTAAAAGGCTAAGAAATTAAGGCAGGCAACCATCCTAAACAAGAAATAAAAATGTTTTAATGTAAAAATGTATAAAACATATATATATATATATATATATATATATATATATATATATATATATATATATATATAAATATATATATATATATATATATATATATATATATATATATATATACATATATATATATATGTTTTATACGATGTGGCAAAGTTGGGAGAGTGGCTGTGCCAGTAACCTGAGGGTTCCTGGTTCAATCCCCACCTTCTACCAACCTTGTCACGTCCGTTGTGTCCTTGAGCAAGACACTCCACCCTTGCTCCTGATGGGTCGTGGTTAGGGCCTTGCATGGCTGCTCCTGCCATCAGTGTGTGTATGGGTGAATGTGGAAATAGTGTCAAAGCGCTTTGAGTACTTTGAAGGTAGAAAAGCGCTATAAAAGTATAGCCCATTTACCATATAATTATATCCATCCATCCATTTTCTACTGATTGTAACTTTCGGATATAATATATATATATGCATATATATATATATATATGCATATATATATATATATATATATATATATATATATATATATATATATATATATATATATATATATATATATGAGAAGGCATCATGAAGAAGCTAGAAAATATTTTAATTATTTTGAAATTACTTGATACATACATATAATTAAAATACTATACTAAAGACATATAATATATGACGTAATACAAATATGTATTACATAATACATATAAAATATATAAAATACATAAATGTTGTCAAACGGCTTTAAAAAAAATATACAAACGTATCAAAGCATCCTTTAAAATGTTCGTATCCTGCCCTTGGTGGAAAAAGTTTGGACACTCCCGCTCTAGATACTAACACACTGGCACTACTACTACTACTAGTACTACCACTATACTACTAGAAATACTAACAACAACTGATTGTAAAAGTTTATCTAAAAATGTAAAATAGTACTTAGGGCAAGTTTATACAAATGCCCAATTACAATAAGGAGACTTTGCATTTATAAAGCGTAAAAGTGTCAGTGACATTATATTATTCATTAAATTTGATAAAAAGTTCAGATACATGATTTTGCATCGAGAACATTTACACTTACAAGGCAAATAAATTACATAATTAAGAATAGTCTCTTGGGTCTCCCAAGACAAACAGGTCCTAGGTGAGGGATCAGACAAAGAGCAGCTCGAAGACTTCTATGGAAATGCAAGAACCGAGACTCAGATTTCCCTCGCCCGGACGCGGGTCACCGGGGCCCCCCTCCGGAGCCAGGCCCGGAGTTGGGGCACGATGGCGAGCGCCTGGTGGCCGGGCCTGTCCCCATGGGGCCCGGCCGGGCACAGCCCGAAGAGGCAACGTGGGTCCCCCCTCCAATGGGCTCACCACCCATAGCAGGGGCCATAGAGGTCGGGTGCAATGTGAGCTGGGCGGTAGCCGAAGGCAGGGCACTTGGCGGTCCGATCCTCGGCTACAGAAGCTAGCTCTTGGGACGTGGAACGTCACCTCGCTGGGGGGGAAGGAGCCTGAGCTAGTGCGCGAGGTAGAGAAGTTCCGGTTGGATATAGTCGGACTCACCTCGACGCACAGCAAGGGCTCTGGAACCAGTTCTCTCGAGAGGGGCTGGACTCTCTTCCACTCTGGCGTTGCCAGCAGTGAGAGGCGACGGGCTGGGGTGGCAATTCTTGTTGCCCCCCGGCTCAGAACCTGCATGTTGGAGTTCAACCCGGTGGACGAGAGGGTAGCTTCCCTCCGCCTTCGGGTGGGGGGACGGGTCCTGACTGTTGTTTGCGCTTACGCGCCAAACAGCAGCTCAGAGTACCCACCCTTTTTGGATTCACTCGAGGGAGTACTTGAGAGTGCTCCCCCGGGTGATTCCCTCGTTCTACTGGGGGACTTCAACGCTCATATTGGCAACGACAGTGAAACCTGGAGAGGCGTGATTGGGAAGAATGGCCGCCCGGATCTGAACCCAAGTGGTGTTTTGTTATTGGACTTTTGTGCCCGTCACGGATTGTCCATAACGAACACCATGTTCAAGCATAAGGGTGCCCATATGTGCACTTGGCACCAGGACACCCTAGGCCGCAGTTCTATGATCGACTTTGTAGTTGTGTCATCGGATTTGCGGCCTCATGTTTTGGACACTCGGGTGAAGAGAGGGGCGGAGCTTTCTACCGATCACCACCTGGTGGTGAGTTGGCTGCGATGGTGGGGGAGGATGCCGGACAGACCTGGCAGGCCCAAACGCATTGTGAGGGTTTGCTGGGAACGTCTGGCAGAGTCTCCTGTCAGAGAGAGTTTCAATTCCCACCTCCGGAAGAACTTTGAACATGTCACGAGGGAGGTGCTGGACATTGAGTCCGAGTGGACCATGTTCCGCACCTCTATTGTCGAGGCGGCTGATTGGAGCTGTGGCCGCAAGGTAGTTGGTGCCTGTCGTGGCGGTAATCCTAGAACCCGTTGGTGGACACCGGCGGTGAGGGATGCCGTCAAGCTGAAGAAGGAGTCCTATCGGGTTCTTTTGGCTCATGGGACTCCTGAGGCAGCGGACAGGTACCGACAGGCCAAGCGGTGTGCGGCTTCAGCGGTCGCGGAGGCAAAAACTCGGACATGGGAGGAGTTCGGGGAAGCCATGGAAAACGACTTCCGGACGGCTTCGAAGCGATTCTGGACCACCATCCACCGCCTCAGGAAGGGGAAGCAGTGCACTACCAACACCGTGTATGGTGCGGATGGTGTTCTGCTGACCTCGACTGCGGAAGTTGTGGATCGGTGGAGGGAATACTTCGAAGACCTCCTCAATCCCACCAACACGTCTTCCTATGAGGAAGCAGTGCCTGAGGAATCTGTGGTGGGCTCTCCTATTTCTGGGGCTGAGGTTGCTGATGTAGTTAAAAAGCTCCTCGGTGGCAAGGCCCCGGGGGTGGATGAGATCCGCCCGGAGTTCCTTAAGGCTCTGGATGCTGTAGGGCTGTCTTGGTTGACAAGACTCTGCAGCATCGCGTGGACATCGGGGGCAGTACCTCTGGATTGGCAGACCGGGGTGGTGGTTCCTCTCTTTAAAAAGGGGAACCGGAGGGTGTGTTCTAACTATCGTGGGATCACACTCCTCAGCCTTCCCGGTAAGGTCTATTCAGGTGTACTGGAGAGGAGGCTACGCCGGATAGTCAAACCTCGGATTCAGGAGGAACAGTGTGGTTTTCGTCCTGGTCGTGGAACTGTGGACCAGCTCTATACTCTCGGCAGGGTCCTTGAGGGTGCATGGGAGTTTGCCCAACCAGTCTACATGTGCTTTGTGGACTTGGAGAAGGCATTCGACCGTGTCCCTCGGGAAGTCCTGTGGGGAGTGCTCAGAGAGTATGGGGTTTCGGACTGTCTGATTGTGGCGGTCCGCTCCCTGTATGATCAGTGTCAGAGCTTGGTTCGCATTGCCGGCAGTAAGTCGGACACGTTTCCGGTGAGGGTTGGACTCCGCCAAGGCTGCCCTTTGTCACCGATTCTGTTCATAACTTTTATGGACAGAATTTCTAGGCGCAGTCAAGGCGTTGAGGGGATCCGGTTTGGTGGCTGCAGGATTAGGTCTCTGCTTTTTGCAGATGATTTGGTCCTGATGGCTTCATCTGGCCAGGATCTTCAGCTCTCACTGGATCGGTTCGCAGCTGAGTGTGAAGCGACTGGGATGAGAATCAGCACCTCCAAGTCCGAGTCCATGGTTCTCGCCCGGAAAAGGGTGGAGTGCCATCTCCGGGTTGGGGAGGAGATCTTGCCCCAAGTGGAGGAGTTCAAGTACCTCGGAGTCTTGTTCACGAGTGAGGGAAGAGTGGATCGTGAGATCGACAGGCGGATCGGTGCGGCGTCTTCAGTAATGCGGACGCTGTATCGATCCGTTGTGGTGAAGAAGGAGCTGAGCCGGAAGGCAAAGCTCTCAATTTACCGGTCGATCTACGTTCCCATCCTCACCTATGGTCATGAGCTTTGGGTTATGACCGAAAGGACAAGATCACGGGTACAAGCGGCCGAAATGAGTTTCCTCCGCCGGGTGGCGGGGCTCTCCCTTAGAGATAGGGTGAGAAGCTCTGTCATCCGGGGGGAGCTCAAAGTAAAGCCGCTGCTCCTCCGCATCGAGAGGAGCCAGATGAGGTGGTTCGGGCATCTGGTCAGGATGCCACCCGAGCGCCTCCCTAAGGAGGTGTTTAGGGCATGTCCGACCGGTAGGAGGCCACGAGGAAGACCCAGGACACGTTGGGAAGACTATGTCTCCCGGCTGGCCTGGGAACGCCTCGGGATCCCCCGGGAGGAGCTGGACGAAGTGGCTGGGGAGAGGGAAGTCTGGGCTTCCCTGCTTAGGCTGCTGCCCCCGCGACCCGACCTCGGATAAGCGGAAGAAGATGGATGGATGGATGGAAGAATAGTCTCTGAACGTGACGTTTCCTTCTCGTGGGTCCTCCTGACCGTAACAGACTCCTTCGTGAGCCCGGTAATCTGGTGTAAGAATGTCTTTATTTGTGAGCGCACACACGCTAAGACCACACTCCACGCTACAACTTTTCAGTCTTTCAACTGTGTCCGCTCACCAGCAACTCCAACTCCAACCACGTGTCTCGGACCGGCTGCTGCTAATAAAGGCGACAGGTGATTAGATAACCAGCCCCAGCTGGGAAATCTACTTACCTGCCGCTGGCTTCGAGGCCGGTCCTTACACACCCCGCTCCGCGGCAGGCCCGCAGTCCACGCCCCCCCTCCACAATTAGAAATACAAATAAAAATATATGATGTATCATATTCAAATTGTATACATGTTTGAAATAAACTTCAACCAATCAACCAATATTAAGAACATGTTTACTATGTGTGTCATTGTGAACGATCCAAAAAGTTTTTTGAAAGAGATGGTGGTGCCTTCGTATCAGGAGTTGTTTTTGTTTTTTATCAAGATGCTGACTATACACTATAAAAGTCTACATTCCAGATAAACTTAATCACCACAAAAACAGGAAACATTTGTTTATTTAATTAAAACATAATTTTCAGTATCAGTACTTATCAAATGAATACGCTTTGAAGCACAATGCCATGATAAAATAAATAATACTCAAACGTACAGTAGGTTTTGTACATAAATGATGACATTTGTACTGTAAAGATGAGACAAAGCACCCTTGAAGTAAAACAAACATGAAAATGCTTTTAAAAAACCTGATTCTGGTCATTTTGTTGCCCTTCATGAATAATTTTACATGAAAGGTATCCTCTGGTTTCAGTCCTTTTTCGTTCCAAGTCATCCTTTACAGACTAGCGGTGAACACATCTGGTCAGGTGTGTGTTTCCAAGCAAACAACACACTTGATGCACAGCACAACACTTTTATTAGCAACAACTCTACTTTCCTCATTTCTCTGTTTGTTCAGTGAAGATGCACCAAGGAGAGAGAGCTCCAAATGTTGTCAAATTGGCAAGATGCCAGGAATGTTGCATCTCTTTGATGTATCTGCAGAGAAATAAAAACAATGTTACTTTCACTTTCTTTTCTTCCTGGGCCTTCCATGTTGCTGTTTTTTTCATCTACAGCCTACCCTGCTTGTGATCAACTGGTCCAGACTTATTGTTTTTTTTACTGTCACAACTACCGTCATATATTTACTGGCAGACGAACGACAGTTTGACTTTGTGTGCGCCGGAATGTTGGAGTGAGAAAAAGAAAGTGGAAGACAGAATAAGCATGTGTGTGGGTGTGTGTTTCTTTTGGACACAGCTAAGTAATTAAAAAAAACTTCAAATTAGAGTTTAACAGCTCATTTCTATTTCTCAAGGGGAATCTCCTTACTCAACTGCAGAGAGTGCATGGCATTTAGGTTAGGTAAGGCATTTATTACAAGTTCATTTGCGAAAACCGATATCACTGTTTTTTGGATCCAACTCTCTGATAAATATTATTCCAAATAAAAAAATAAGAGTTGGATAATAAAAGGTAATACATATTTATATATTCAAAAAAATAAACTCCTCAAAAATATACAATATTTTATATATATGGTAACACTTTAGTATGGGGAACATATTCACCATTAATTAGTTGCTTATTAACATGC